>NC_134353.1:587322179-587622179 GCF_048569485.1 Anomaloglossus baeobatrachus | reverse complement strand
TGTCTTGCCTTTTGGGTTACATGGCGCTCCGGCCACGTTCCAGAGGTTGATGGACTTAGTGCTGGAACCCCACCAGGTGTATGCATCGGCATACCTTGATGACATCATTATTTACAGCTCCGATTGGCAGACCCACTTGGAACAGGTACAAGTGGTGATGGACGCGCTTCGAACAGCCGGATTGACAGCCAATCCCAAGAAATGTGCGTTGGGACTCACGGAAGCCCGCTACTTGGGCTACGTGATAGGTCAAGGAGTGATTAAGCCCCAAATTAACAAGGTTGAGGCGATCCAGAAGTGGCCTAGACCCCTGACCACGAAGCAGGTTAGGGCCTTCCTGGGTATCGTGGGGTACTACAGGAGGTTTGTAAAGGATTTTGCGGGACTATCAGCCCCCTTGACGGACCTTCTCAAAGGCAAGAAGTCCGTCATGGTGCGCTGGACTCCGCAGGCCGAGGACTCCTTCCGGGCCTTGAAGGAGGTCCTGTGCGGACAGCCCGTTCTGGTCAACCTTGATTTCCGGAAGGAGTTCATTGTACAGACTGACGCCTCGGAGGTCGGCCTGGGGGCAGTGCTGTCTCAGGTGGTTCAGGGGGAGGAACACCCCGTCACCTTCTTGAGTAGGAAGCTCACCCCTCCCGAGCGGAATTATAGCGTAGTGGAGGAGTGCCTGGCGATCAAGTGGGCCTTGGAGTCCCTACGCTATTACCTGCTGGGACGGCAGTTTCGCTTGGTGACGGATCACTCTCCACTGGTCTGGATGAGGTCCGCCAAGGAACGGAATGCCCGGGTTACCCGGTGGTTCCTTTCTCTGCAGAACTTCCGGTTTACGGTTGAACACCGGGCCGGTAGGTTGCAGGGCAACGCCGATGCCTTGTCCCGCGGCCCGTGTTTGATGGCTGGAGTTCAACCCCGCACGCTTGAACTGAGGGGGGGGGGTATATGAGACTGTGACCGGGGTTATCTATGACGGCCGGTATGTCTCGCCCCGGTTGTGCTCACTCCATGATAGGAAGTGAATCCACTATAGGGTTAATGCTGTTTACCTACAGGCTGAGGGAAGGGTTAAATAGAATCAGGAACAAGGGCAGGTGTGCCGGGTGTGAGGGAGTGAACACAACTCCCTGAGTTTTTCTGCTGGAGAGGCACATGTATTGTGTTATGGACTTTTGTTTTGGACATTAAACCGTGTGCTGTGAACCTTAATGCCTGGATCCCGTGTCTTCTGCTGCGCAGCCGACCACGCTACCTCACAGATGCCACTAGGTACACTGAGTGTTTGCTAGTATAATGGCTTAGTTATAATGAGTTGGAGTGTGCAATGCAGGCAGAGGTGCTGCAAATATCTTTGCACTAGTGGGAGTATAGCAAAGTCCAATAGCCACGTTTAGGATGCCACTAGGTACACTGAGTGTTTGCTAGTATAATGGCTTAGTTATAATGAGTTGGAGTGTGCAATGCAGGCAGAGGTGCTGCAAATGTCTTTGCACTAGTGTGACTAGACAAAAGTCCAATAGCCACGTTTAGGATGCCACTAGGTACACTGAGTGATTGCTAGTATAATGGTTTAGTTATAATGAGTTGGAGTGTGCAATGCAGGCAGAGGTGCTGCAAATGTCTGCACTAGTGTGACTAGACAAAAGTCCAATAGCCACGTTTAGGATGCCACTAGGTACACTGAGTGTTTGCTAGTATAATGGCTTAGTTATAATGAGTTGGAGTGTGCAATGCAGGTAGAGGTGCTGCAAATGTCTTTGCACTAGTGTGACTAGACAAAAGTCCAATAGCCATGTTTAGGATGCCACTAGGTACACTGAGTGTTTGCTAGTATAATGGCTTAGTTATAATGAGTTGGAGTGTGCAATGCAGGCAGAGGTGCTGCAAATATCTTTGCACTAGTGGGACTATAGCAAAGTCCAATAGCCACGTTTAGGATGCCACTAGGTACACTGAGTGTTTGCTAGTATAATGGCTTAGTTATAATGAGTTGGAGTGTGCAATGCAGGCAGAGGTGCTGCAAATGTCTTTGCACTAGTGTGACTAGACAAAAGTCCAATAGCCACGTTTAGGATGCCACTAGGTACACTGAGTGTTTGCTAGTATAATGGCTTATTTATAATGAGTTGGAGTGTGCAATGCAGGTAGAGGTGCTGCAAATGTCTTTGCACTAGTGTGACTAGACAAAAGTCCAATAGCCACGTTTAGGATGCCACTAGGTACACTGAGTGTTTGCTAGTATAATGGCTTAGTTATAATGAGTTGGAGTGTGCAATGCAGGTAGAGGTGCTGCAAATGTCTTTGCACTAGTGTGACTAGACAAAAGTCCAATAGCCACGTTTAGGATGCCACTAGGTATACTGAGTGTTTGCTAGTATAATGGCTTAGTTATAATGAGTTGGAGTGTGCAATGCAGGCAGAGGTGCTGCAAATGTCTTTGCACTAGTGTGTGTAGACAAAAGTCCAATAGCCACGTTTAGGATGCCACTAGGTACACTGAGTGTTTGCTAGTATAATGGCTTAGTTATAATGAGTTGGAGTGTGCAATGCAGGCAGAGGTGCTGCAAATGTCTTTGCACTAGTGTGACTAGACAAAAGTCCAATAGCCACGTTTAGGATGCCACTAGGTACACTGAGTGTTTGCTAGTATAATGGCTTAGTTATAATGAGTTGGAGTGTGCAATGCAGGCAGAGGTGCTGCAAATGTCTTTGCACTAGTGTGACTAGACAAAAGTCCAATAGCCACGTTTAGGATGCCACTAGGTACACTGAGTGTTTGCTAGTATAATGGCTTAGTTATAATGAGTTGGAGTGTGCAATGCAGGCAGAGGTGCTGCAAATGTCTTTGCACTAGTGTGACTAGACAAAAGTCCAATAGCCACGTTTAGGATGCCACTAGGTACACTGAGTGTTTGCTAGTATAATGGCTTAGTTATAATGAGTTGGAGTGTGCAATGCAGGCAGAGGTGCTGCAAATGTCTTTGCACTAGTGTGACTAAACAAAAGTCCAATAGCCACGTTTAGGATGCCACTAGGTACACTGAGTGTTTGCTAGTATAATGGCTTAGATATAATGAGTTGGAGTGTGCAATGCAGGCAGAGGTGCTGCAAATGTCTTTGCACTAGTGTTACTAGACAAAAATCCAATAGCCACGTTTAGGATGCCACTAGGTACACTGAGTGTTTGCTAGTATAATGGCTTAGCTATAATGAGTTGGAGTGTGCAATGCAGGCAGAGGTGCTGCAAATGTCTTTGCACTAGTGTGACTAGACAAAAGTCCAATAGCCACGTTTAGGATGCCACTAGGTACACTGAGTGTTTGCTAGTATAATGGCTTAGATATAATGAGTTGGAGTGTGCAATGCAGGCAGAGGTGCTGCAAATGTCTTTGCACTAGTGTGTCTAGACAAAAGTCCAATAGCCACGTTTAGGATGCCACTAGGTACACTGAGTGTTTGCTAGTATAATGGCTTAGTTATAATGAGTTGGAGTGTGCAATGCAGGCAGAGGTGCTGCAAATGTCTTTGCACTAGTGTGACTAGACAAAAGTCCAATAGCCACGTTTAGGATGCCACTAGGTACACTGAGTGTTTGCTAGTATAATGGCTTAGCTATAATGAGTTGGAGTGTGCAATGCAGGCAGAGGTGCTACAAATGTCTTTGCACTAGTGTGACTAGACAAAAGTCCAATAGCCACGTTTAGGATGCCACTAGGTACACTGAGTGTTTGCTAGTATAATGGCTTATTTATAATGAGTTGGAGTGTGCAATGCAGGTAGAGGTGCTGCAAATGTCTTTTCACTAGTGTGACTAGACAAAAGTCCAATAGCCACGTTTAGGATGCCACTAGGTACACTGAGTGTTTGCTAGTATAATGGCTTAGTTATAATGAGTTGGAGTGTGCAATGCAGGTAGAGGTGCTGCAAATGTCTTTGCACTAGTGTGACTAGACAAAAGTCCAATAGCCACGTTTCGGATGCCACTAGGTACACTGAGTGTTTGCTAGTATAATGGCTTAGTTATAATGAGTTGGAGTGTGCAATGCAGGCAGAGGTGCTGCAAATGTCTTTGCACTAGTGTGACTAGACAAACGTCCAATAGCCACGTTTAGGATGCCACTAGGTACACTGAGTGTTTGCTAGTATAATGGCTTAGTTATAATGAGTTGGAGTGTGCAATGCAGGTAGAGGTGCTGCAAATGTCTTTGCACTAGTGTGACTAGACAAAAGTCCAATAGCCACGTTTAGGATGCCACTAGGTACACTGAGTGTTTGCTAGTATAATGGCTTAGTTATAATGAGTTGGAGTGTGCAATGCAGGCAGAGGTGCTGCAAATGTCTTTGCACTAGTGTGACTAGACAAAAGTCCAATAGCCACGTTTAGGATGCCACTAGGTATACTGAGTGTTTGCTAGTATAATGGCTTAGTTATAATGAGTTGGAGTGTGCAATGCAGGCAGAGGTGCTGCAAATGTCTTTGCACTAGTGTGACTAGACAAAAGTCCAATAGCCACGTTTAGGATGCCACTAGGTACACTGAGTGTTTGCTAGTATAATGGCTTAGTTATAATGAGTTGGAGTGTGCAATGCAGGCAGAGGTGCTGCAAATGTCTTTGCACTAGTGTGACTAGACAAAAGTCCAATAGCCACGTTTAGGATGCCACTAGGTACACTGAGTGTTTGCTAGTATAATGGCTTAGTTATAATGAGTTGGAGTGTGCAATGCAGGCAGAGGTGCTGCAAATATCTTTGCACTAGTGGGACTATAGCAAAGTCCAATAGCCACGTTTAGGATGTGTGAGACTGTGACCGGGGTTATCTATGACGGCCGGTATGTCTCGGCCCGGTTGTGCTCACTTCATGATAGGAAGTGAATCCACTATAGGGTTAATGCTGTTTCCCTACAGGCTGAGGGAAGGGTTAAATAGAATCAGGAACAAGGGCAGGTGTGCCGGGTGTGAGGGAGTGAACACAACTCCCTGAGTTTTTCTGCTGGAGAGGCACATGTATTGTGTTATGGACTTTTGTTTTGGACATTAAACCGTGTGCTGTGAACCTTAATGCCTGGATCCCGTGTCTTCTGCTGCGCAGCCGACCACGCTACCTCACATATGGTGGAGAATCGGCGGTTATGACAGCCGGTGAGGTGTAGCATCCATTCCTGGTGACCCAGTAGCACATGTCCTGGATTCGAGCGGCTACACTACAGCCCAAACCCGGCGACGCCATGGAGGACATACTAAAGCATTTGGCTCAGGCTAATGCACAGCAGCAACAAACCAATGCACACCTGCTCCAATCCTTGCAAATGCAGGAAAAAAAATTCCAAGAACAGATGGATCAGGCCAATGCACGTCAGCAGCAATCCTTGCAAGTGCACCAAGAACAGATGGAGCAGGCCAATGCACGTCAGCAGCAAGCCTTGCAATTGCAGGAAAAAAGGCACCAAAAACAGATGGTTCTCCTGGCCAAGTCGATCCGTGCCAGACCGGCAGCAACAACCCCGGGACCGGATGACGACGGCAGCGTCCGGAAAGCGGTGAGACAAGCGTTGCAAAAGATGACCCCGGGTGATGATGTGGAAGCGTTCCTGGCGGTGTTTGAGCGGGTGGCCGAGCGGGAAAAGCTGCCGACCCCGCAGTGGGCTGAGGTATTGTCGCCCTATCTGACGGGGGAACCCCAAAAAGCGTACCTGGACCTCTGTACCGAGGACGCCATTGACTATGTGACCCTGAAAGCCGAAATACTGGCTCGGTTGGGGGTGAATACCTATGTACGGGCTCAGCAGGTAAATCAGTGGTTCTTTGAGGAAGCCAAACCCGTACGCTCCCAGGCCTATGACTTGTTGCATCTTGTAAAAAAGTGGTTGCAGCCTGACACTCTGAGCCCGGCGCAAATGGTGGAAAGGGTAGTAGTGGATCGTTTTGTGCGCACTTTACCCGTCACCGTTCAACGGTGGGTCGGACAGGGTGACCCGAGTACCCTGGACCAATTAGTGTCTCTGGTAGAGCGGCATGTGGCTACACAGGACTTGATACGGGACACTGAGACTTTGCGTACCGCCCGTCGGTCCGGCCCCTCCAGGCCTAGGGCCAAGGACCCACCGCTGACAACGGTGCAGGAGTCCCCTACCGTCCCGTCTGAGGCCGTGGCCACCATTCCTGAGGGCCGGAAGGTTCTGTACCCTAAACGACAACCCGTCAAGGGGGTTTCCGTCCCCATTAGATGTTGGCGGTGCCAGCGGGTGGGACATATGGAAGCCCAGTGTCCACTCACCACGGAGCCCATGGATTGTGGGGTTACCCGGCGGGGTTCAATGTATGCTCATGTGGTGTGTACTGCTGACCGGGTCTCCCCAGAGACGGAGCCCCACTTGTGCCAAATACAGGTGAATGGATGTCCGGTTACAGGATTGTTGGATTCCGGAAGCTTAGTGACCCTTGTGCGATCCACCTTGAGGGCTAAAGTAAAGACCACAGGACGCACCGTGGGGGTGGTTTGCATACATGGGGACCGCCGCGACTATCCCACGGGGATTGTCACCATCACAGCACCTTGCGGGCAGGTGCAACATGAGGTGGGACTTCTTACCACTCTTCCTTATGACGTGATCCTAGGAAGGGATCTGCCCTATTTTTGGACTTTGTGGAGGGGACCCCCTAAGTCCCCTCAGATATCGGTTGATCCGGGACCTGAGCCCTACAATCCTGAATCCGGGACACCTGCCGTAGGGGTCACCATGTTAGGGACAGAGTGTGAACCCGGTAGGTCACCCCTAGAGGTATTGGCAGGAGAGGCTGAGACGGTCGAGCCCATCCCGGAGTTGGAGGCGTCCCCGGATACGTTTGGGACAGCCCAACTCCAGGACCCTACGTTGATACATGCCCGGAGTCGGGTGACAGTAGTTGACGGGGTGGCACAGCTGCCCGGTGCCCAGGTAAGGTACCCCCATTTCGCTCTCAAGCAGGATTTACTCTACCGGGTAGATGAAATACGGGGCGTGGGGGTAGAACAGTTGGTGGTGCCCCAGCCGCATCGCCGGCGGGTCCTCGACTTGGCTCATAAACACCTGATGAGTGGCCACCTAGGGGTCAAGAAAACGCAGGGGCGAATATTGCAAAGGTTCTATTGGCCCGGGGTCTTTGGGGAGGTAAAACGGTTCTGCGAAACCTGCCCGGAGTGTCAGCTTACCGCACCCCTGACCTATTTTCGCAGTCCGTTGGTACCGTTACCCATTATAGAAGTCCCGTTTGAACGGATAGGGATGGATCTGGTGGGGCCCCTCGTAAAGTCCGCTCGAGGGCACCAACACATCCTAGTGATCGTTGACTATGCCACCCGGTATCCCGAGGCGATACCTCTCAGACATACTGCAGCAAAGCTTATAGCTCGGGAGTTGTTTGCTGTGTTCTGCCGGGTGGGGTTGCCCAAGGAGATCCTTACGGATCAGGGGACCCCATTCATGTCTAAAGTGACCAAAGAGCTATGTCGGCTACTCCAGATCAAGCAGTTGCGTACGTCTGTGTATCATCCTCAAACGGACGGTTTAGTCGAGCGTTTCAATAAAACCCTGAAAACCATGCTTAGAAGGGTGATTTCAAAAGACGGGAAAGAATGGGATATGATGCTTCCCTATTTGATGTTTGCCATACGAGATGTGCCACAGGCATCCACGGGGTTTTCGCCTTTTGAATTGTTATACGGGCGACATCCCCGGGGATTGTTGGACCTGGCAAAAGAAACATGGGAACAAGAGCCCACCCCCCATAAAAGTGTGATCGAACACATTTTAGGTATGCAGAACCGCATAAGCGCGGTCATGCCAATTGTGAAGGAGCATTTACAGGAGGCTCAGGCCGCGCAAAGCGGCCGCTACAATAGACAAGCCACCGTGCGGACCTTTAAACCCGGGGATCGGGTGTTGGTATTAATCCCCACGGCGGAGAGTAAATTCCTGGCTCAGTGGCAAGGCCCCTACGAGATAAAGGAAAGAGTCGGGGTGGTTAACTATAAAGTATTGCAGCCCGGTAGGCGGAAACCTGAACAAATATACCATGTCAACCTTTTAAAACCTTGGCAGGAACGGGAAAGCCTGATGGCTGTTTTTTCCCCACCTCCCTCCTCTTCGGGTCGTTCACATCCGGCTCCAGCGACCTCCGGAGAGGACGAACCGGAAGTAAGGATTGGAGAAGCCCTCACCAAGACTCAGAGGCGAGAGGCCAGACGGTTGGTTCAGCAGAACCCCGATGTCTTCTCCGAGCTGCCCGGTAGGACCAGTCTGATACGACATGATATTGTCACCGAGCCCCACCTGAAGGTACGCCTGAAGTCATACCGGGTACCGGAGGCTCAACGACAAGCCATATCGGAGGAAGTAAAGACAATGTTACGCCTGGGGGTCATCGAAAAATCCCGGAGTGAATGGGCTAGTCTGATTGTCCTAATACCAAAACCCGATGGCTCCTTAAGGTTCTGCAATGACTTTAGGAGATTGAACGAAATATCCAAGTTCGATCTCTACCCCATGCCCCGGGTGGATGAGCTGATTGATAGGCTGGGACAGGCGCGATATTTTACCACGCTCGACCTGACCAAGGGGTACTGGCAGGTGCCACTAACAGAGTCCGCCAAGGAGAAAACCGCTTTTGTTACGCCGGAGGGTCTCTTCCACTATGTTGTCTTGCCTTTTGGGTTACATGGCGCTCCGGCCACGTTCCAGAGGTTGATGGACTTAGTGCTGGAACCCCACCAGGTGTATGCATCGGCATACCTTGATGACATCATTATTTACAGCTCCGATTGGCAGACCCACTTGGAACAGGTACAAGTGGTGATGGACGCGCTTCGAACAGCCGGATTGACAGCCAATCCCAAGAAATGTGCGTTGGGACTCACGGAAGCCCGCTACTTGGGCTACGTGATAGGCCAAGGAGTGATTAAGCCCCAAATTAACAAGGTTGAGGCGATCCAGAAGTGGCCTAGACCCCTGACCACGAAGCAGGTTAGGGCCTTCCTGGGTATCGTGGGGTACTACAGGAGGTTTGTAAAGGATTTTGCGGGACTATCAGCCCCCTTGACGGACCTTCTCAAAGGCAAGAAGTCCGTCATGGTGCGCTGGACTCCGCAGGCCGAGGACTCCTTCCGGGCCTTGAAGGAGGTCCTGTGCGGACAGCCCGTTCTGGTCAACCTTGATTTCCGGAAGGAGTTCATTGTACAGACTGACGCCTCGGAGGTCGGCCTGGGGGCAGTGCTGTCTCAGGTGGTTCAGGGGGAGGAACACCCCGTCACCTTCTTGAGTAGGAAGCTCACCCCTCCCGAGCGGAATTATAGCGTAGTGGAGAAGGAGTGCCTGGCGATCAAGTGGGCCTTGGAGTCCCTACGCTATTACCTGCTGGGACGGCAGTTTCGCTTGGTGACGGATCACTCTCCACTGGTCTGGATGAGGTCCGCCAAGGAACGGAATGCCCGGGTTACCCGGTGGTTCCTTTCTCTGCAGAACTTCCGGTTTACGGTTGAACACCGGGCCGGTAGGTTGCAGGGCAACGCCGATGCCTTGTCCCGCGGCCCGTGTTTGATGGCTGGAGTTCAACCCCGCACGCTTGAACTGAGGGGGGGGGGTATATGAGACTGTGACCGGGGTTATCTATGACGGCCGGTATGTCTCGCCCCGGTTGTGCTCACTCCATGATAGGAAGTGAATCCACTATAGGGTTAATGCTGTTTACCTACAGGCTGAGGGAAGGGTTAAATAGAATCAGGAACAAGGGCAGGTGTGCCGGGTGTGAGGGAGTGAACACAACTCCCTGAGTTTTTCTGCTGGAGAGGCACATGTATTGTGTTATGGACTTTTGTTTTGGACATTAAACCGTGTGCTGTGAACCTTAATGCCTGGATCCCGTGTCTTCTGCTGCGCAGCCGACCACGCTACCTCACAGATGCCACTAGGTACACTGAGTGTTTGCTAGTATAATGGCTTAGTTATAATGAGTTGGAGTGTGCAATGCAGGCAGAGGTGCTGCAAATATCTTTGCACTAGTGGGAGTATAGCAAAGTCCAATAGCCACGTTTAGGATGCCACTAGGTACACTGAGTGTTTGCTAGTATAATGGCTTAGTTATAATGAGTTGGAGTGTGCAATGCAGGCAGAGGTGCTGCAAATGTCTTTGCACTAGTGTGACTAGACAAAAGTCCAATAGCCACGTTTAGGATGCCACTAGGTACACTGAGTGATTGCTAGTATAATGGTTTAGTTATAATGAGTTGGAGTGTGCAATGCAGGCAGAGGTGCTGCAAATGTCTGCACTAGTGTGACTAGACAAAAGTCCAATAGCCACGTTTAGGATGCCACTAGGTACACTGAGTGTTTGCTAGTATAATGGCTTAGTTATAATGAGTTGGAGTGTGCAATGCAGGTAGAGGTGCTGCAAATGTCTTTGCACTAGTGTGACTAGACAAAAGTCCAATAGCCATGTTTAGGATGCCACTAGGTACACTGAGTGTTTGCTAGTATAATGGCTTAGTTATAATGAGTTGGAGTGTGCAATGCAGGCAGAGGTGCTGCAAATATCTTTGCACTAGTGGGACTATAGCAAAGTCCAATAGCCACGTTTAGGATGCCACTAGGTACACTGAGTGTTTGCTAGTATAATGGCTTAGTTATAATGAGTTGGAGTGTGCAATGCAGGCAGAGGTGCTGCAAATGTCTTTGCACTAGTGTGACTAGACAAAAGTCCAATAGCCACGTTTAGGATGCCACTAGGTACACTGAGTGTTTGCTAGTATAATGGCTTATTTATAATGAGTTGGAGTGTGCAATGCAGGTAGAGGTGCTGCAAATGTCTTTGCACTAGTGTGACTAGACAAAAGTCCAATAGCCACGTTTAGGATGCCACTAGGTACACTGAGTGTTTGCTAGTATAATGGCTTAGTTATAATGAGTTGGAGTGTGCAATGCAGGTAGAGGTGCTGCAAATGTCTTTGCACTAGTGTGACTAGACAAAAGTCCAATAGCCACGTTTAGGATGCCACTAGGTATACTGAGTGTTTGCTAGTATAATGGCTTAGTTATAATGAGTTGGAGTGTGCAATGCAGGCAGAGGTGCTGCAAATGTCTTTGCACTAGTGTGTGTAGACAAAAGTCCAATAGCCACGTTTAGGATGCCACTAGGTACACTGAGTGTTTGCTAGTATAATGGCTTAGTTATAATGAGTTGGAGTGTGCAATGCAGGCAGAGGTGCTGCAAATGTCTTTGCACTAGTGTGACTAGACAAAAGTCCAATAGCCACGTTTAGGATGCCACTAGGTACACTGAGTGTTTGCTAGTATAATGGCTTAGTTATAATGAGTTGGAGTGTGCAATGCAGGCAGAGGTGCTGCAAATGTCTTTGCACTAGTGTGACTAGACAAAAGTCCAATAGCCACGTTTAGGATGCCACTAGGTACACTGAGTGTTTGCTAGTATAATGGCTTAGTTATAATGAGTTGGAGTGTGCAATGCAGGCAGAGGTGCTGCAAATGTCTTTGCACTAGTGTGACTAGACAAAAGTCCAATAGCCACGTTTAGGATGCCACTAGGTACACTGAGTGTTTGCTAGTATAATGGCTTAGTTATAATGAGTTGGAGTGTGCAATGCAGGCAGAGGTGCTGCAAATGTCTTTGCACTAGTGTGACTAGACAAAAGTCCAATAGCCACGTTTAGGATGCCACTAGGTACACTGAGTGTTTGCTAGTATAATGGCTTAGCTATAATGAGTTGGAGTGTGCAATGCAGGCAGAGGTGCTGCAAATGTCTTTGCACTAGTGTGACTAGACAAAAGTCCAATAGCCACGTTTAGGATGCCACTAGGTACACTGAGTGTTTGCTAGTATAATGGCTTAGTTATAATGAGTTGGAGTGTGCAATGCAGGTAGAGGTGCTGCAAATGTCTTTGCACTAGTGTTACTAGACAAAAATCCAATAGCCACGTTTAGGATGCCACTAGGTACACTGAGTGTTTGCTAGTATAATGGCTTAGCTATAATGAGTTGGAGTGTGCAATGCAGGCAGAGGTGCTGCAAATGTCTTTGCACTAGTGTGACTAGACAAAAGTCCAATAGCCACGTTTAGGATGCCACTAGGTACACTGAGTGTTTGCTAGTATAATGGCTTATTTATAATGAGTTGGAGTGTGCAATGCAGGTAGAGGTGCTGCAAATGTCTTTGCACTAGTGTGACTAGACAAAAGTCCAATAGCCACGTTTCGGATGCCACTAGGTACACTGAGTGTTTGCTAGTATAATGGCTTAGTTATAATGAGTTGGAGTGTGCAATGCAGGCAGAGGTGCTGCAAATGTCTTTGCACTAGTGTGACTAGACAAAAGTCCAATAGCCACGTTTAGGATGCCACTAGGTACACTGAGTGTTTTCTAGTATAATGGCTTAGTTATAATGAGTTGGAGTGTGCAATGCAGGTAGAGGTGCTGCAAATGTCTTTGCACTAGTGTGACTAGACAAAAGTCCAATAGCCACGTTTAGGATGCCACTAGGTACACTGAGTGTTTGCTAGTATAATGGCTTAGCTATAATGAGTTGGAGTGTGCAATGCAGGTAGAGGTGCTGCAAATGTCTTTGCACTAGTGTGACTAGACAAAAGTCCAATAGCCACGTTTAGGATGCCACTAGGTACACTGAGTGTTTTCTAGTATAATGGCTTAGTTATAATGAGTTGGAGTGTGCAATGCAGGTAGAGGTGCTGCAAATGTCTTTGCACTAGTGTGACTAGACAAAAGTCCAATAGCCACGTTTCGGATGCCACTAGGTACACTGAGTGTTTGCTAGTATAATGGCTTAGTTATAATGAGTTGGAGTGTGCAATGCAGGCAGAGGTGCTGTAAATGTCTTTGCACTAGTGTGACTAGACAAACGTCCAATAGCCACGTTTAGGATGCCACTAGGTACACTGAGTGTTTGCTAGTATAATGGCTTAGTTATAATGAGTTGGAGTGTGCAATGCAGGTAGAGGTGCTGCAAATGTCTTTGCACTAGTGTGACTAGACAAAAGTCCAATAGCCACGTTTAGGATGCCACTAGGTACACTGAGTGTTTGCTAGTAAAATGGCTTAGTTATAATGAGTTGGAGTGTGCAATGCAGGTAGAGATGCTGCAAATGTCTTTGCACTAGTGTGACTAGACAAAAGTCCAATAGCCACGTTTAGGATGCCACTAGGTACACTGAGTGTTTGCTAGTATAATGGCTTAGTTATAATGAGTTGGAGTGTGCAGAGGACAGGAGGGTACAGTGCCAGGATTGTGGGGCTCTGGGTAGAGGAATGGAAGCCTGCCTTTCTATTCCCTCCTAATGGGTAAATGCAGCGACGAAATCCCTGACCTTAGCTACACAGACGCTGTCTCTGTTTTCAGGACCTGTCACCTATGGCTCTGACCCTGCCGGTACAAGCCCTTAAAAGGACTGATGGAAAATGCTATCCCTATGCTTTCCAGCGCTGTGTATGGAGCGCATACAGCTGTATCAGCGATAGGACTCAGGACGGAGCTGCGCCAGTGATGTCTGACACCAAGGATGCAGAAGGCAGATAATGGCGTCCTGGAGGAAAATGTCCGGTTTTATAATGCAGGGACATGTGACATGGACATCCTATCACACATGCCGTTGCTTCTCTGGCTAAAAGTCCACTTAGCTGTGTGTGTGTCTGGGATTGGCTGACTCGCTGTCCCGCCCCACTACACGCGCGCGCTTAGGGAAGGAAGGCAAGGAAAAAAAAATGGCGATCGCCACTATACAAACAGGAGTGATCTGAAGGCGCTGTTCCCGCACACTATACACTGAAATTTCATAATAGTGTGAGTCACAGAGTGACTTACACTATTACAGCGGAAAGCCAGCTAGGAATTAGCTGTTTTTTTGCTGCTAGAACCGTTCTCGAACGTTTCTAGAACTATCGAGCTTGTGCAAAAAGCTCGAGTTCTAGTTCGATCTAGAACTGGCCCCAAAATCACTCGAGCCTAGAACTGGAGAACCTCGAACCGCGAACCGCGCTCAACTCTAGTAGGTAGCTGCAGCACTGCAACAGTCAGGAAGAGGCAATGGGGTGGCCAGAAGGAGAATGCGGTCAACTGTTCCCTGCAGCACCCATACGCAGCAAGGTTCTGGTCCAAAGGTTAGGTGATCATCATTTTTTTACTGTAAGTGAGGATGAAAAGAAAATGGTGATTTGCAACCTGTGCCATACCAAGATCAGCAGGGGCCTGACCACTAACAACTTGATCACCATCACCACCAGATTGCTGAGGCACATTTCATCCAAGCACCTAACTAGGTGGCCCCAACGTTTGGGTCCACAATCAGTGTCTGTGGGAGACACCACTGCCTTGTTCCCTGTGCTATGTGCCCGCCAATCTCCTGCACAGGATGCGCGTGTGGCTGCCTCTTGCCCTGCACCTGTCATTGCCCATTCGCAAACACCATCAACTAACAATTCCACTTCCTTGTCCTATTCCAGCATTCAACTGTCCCCACTCCCCACCCTAGGCTTTGGAAAACAAGCACAAATATGCAGCCACCCATCCACAAGCCCAAACACTAAACAGCCACATTTCCAACCTGCTTGACCTCAAAATGTTGCCATTTAGGCTTGTGGACTCTGAGTCTTTCTACAATTTCATGGCAGAGGCAATTCCTTCGGTACTCAGTCCCCATCCACCCATATTTCTCGAGGAGTGCCGTCCTTGCCTTACACAAGGCATGTGTGTCCCATAACATCATCACTGCCCTGATCAACGCAGTTACTACGAAGGTCCACTTAACCACCGACACTTGGACTAGTGCTTGTGGCAATGGATTCTAGATTTCACTGCACACTGGGAGAGACTAGGAGGCCAGGATTAAGTCGGACCCTAGGACAGCACACCTTCTACCGACACCTAGAATTGCTGGTTCCATCAGGGCTCTTCCGCCTCCTACATCAGTTCACCTCCTCATCCTCCATCTTGTCATCTATATCAGTAGCAAGCTGGACACACTGGAGCACTGCATCGGTGAACCAGCAACAGGCTCTGCTGAAACTTATTTCTTTAAGTGACAACCAGCCCACCACCACAGAGTTGTTGAAAGCTGTAACAGACCAGAGAGATCTGTGGCTCTTGGCGCTGAATCTACAACCAAGCATGGTGGTGTGTGATAATGGCTGTAACTTGTGGTGGCTTTGAATATTGGCAAGCTGGCACATACAGTATATTATGCCTGGCCCATGTGCACAACTTAGTGGTTCAGTGTTTTCTGGACACCTACCCAGTTTTGCTTGAGCTTCTTGTGAAGGTCTGCCATATGTGCGCCCATTTCCGCAAGTCAGCTACAGCTGCCGCTGGTCTGGCAGTGCTGTAGCTGTGCTTGCAAGTGCTACCGACTGGTTTGCGACTTGACCACGGGTTTGAACTCAACATTACTTATTTAAAACAGGAGGATGAGAAGTAATAATACCAAGAGAAATAACGAAGATTTGCAGATAGGAAAGTCCCCCTATGTCAGACACAATCGGACACCCCTATGGGTTGAATGCATCTTTATGTATTTTGGGCAACAAAAAATAATACCTCTCTCATGCGTCAGGAGCAGGATTTTTTTTAGTTCTAGAGAGAAGGAGGTAAGAGATCTACAGAACAAGCGTAAATACATGCTTTGTCTCTTAACTGCTTCTTTCTCATATTTGTCTACTGGCCAGATTACGCTGTTTTCCCCCCTTATCCGCCTTCTTGATGACAATGTCATCATAACTCTGTAATTGTGTGACCACTGACCTTTCAGAAAGAGTTAAATTGTCAAATTTTCTTCTTGTTGACACTTGTTTAAGGTCCTCGGTCACCAACTTAGTAAAGATGTATATAGCCGGGCAGAGGGACAAAGGGGGGAACTTCGTTGATCTGGGCAGAAGAAAGGTAGGGGACCCACCTGTGGAAGGGCTCTGTTCATTCAATAAATCTTGAAGATCCTGTAGGGCATTTGTCTCAGTCAGGTCTATTTCCTCTGTACCTTGTTTTTTTGGTAATTTTTTCAGCAACAATCTGTGATTGAAAAGGTTAAAAGAGTTTCTGCGGTTGAGAGCTCTTCATCTCTGCTGTGACCCTTTAATATCCCCCCTTAAACATTACATATACTAAATAATTTGGCACACTTTTTCCTTCAGTAGCAATGATTATTGCAAATTTATTATGACATATTCCCTGTTAATCCTTGGTGGGTGCTAGTGACTCGTCCCAGGGCTTTGGGGTACTCGGTCCCAGGCCGTATATATATGAGGACAGTTCACTGGGTGGCCGTTGCCCGGTTCCGTAACCCTGGGGGTTGCTTGAAAAGGGTTATATACAGGGGAGAAATAATAAAGTTTTTGTCGTGATGCCACTTGTTGTCGGTTGCGGCTACCTAGATGGAGCGGGCAGTGTGAACCCTGTAGGGTCGGTGTTCCGTTCTGGTCCCTGGTTCTCCCGTCACTGCAGGTGCCCCCGGACTTTACGGTCAGTGAGGTCCTGGATGGTCCCCTCACTGTGCAGATTTTATCAGGTCTGCCTGGAGCATTTGCCTGACCTAGGGCTCTGTACCCCGTCGGTGCTATGGTTTCCGAGAGTACTCCACCTTACTCCTTCGGCAACCAAACGCCTGCGCCTGACAGGCTACTGTTACACACTCCCGTCAGTATGGTTACATCAGTCTCCTTTCACCTCCAATTACTGACTGTCTGACCTCTCCTCCCTGGTTGTCATCTAGTGCACTGGATCGGCTCCACCCCTAGGTGGCCATCCATTGGGTCTAACTCTAGTCTGTTACCAGTCCTTGGGGAAGGGAAAAACAGGGATTATATATGTGTTTTGGTGTTACCGGCACTGGTCTTCCTAGTTCCTGGGAGTAGGCCCTGCATCTTTGATAGGATGCAGTACCTTGTAGCTCCTGATGGTTTCAGGGGCACTACCCTAGTTATCAAATATGAATAGGGTCACCATTCTACATTTTCTCTGGGGGCAGGGGTGGATGCAATTTCCCTGCTCAATGCTTGTTCATTAGTCACTATGGACCCCTACATTGTTGTAGCCATCCTCCCCCTTTTTTAATCCATTGTGATTTTTGATTTATTCTCTACTCTATGTAGTTTTCTGTGATATATTTTGTATTAACTTTTTCAAATTTTTCTAAAAAAAATATGTTCTTTCTTAGTTATTTCTCTTGGTATTATTACTTCTCGTTCTCCCTGTTTTGAATGTTTACTTTGAAGTTTGTACCTGACCTGGGGCAGATAATTTTATGTATCCCTAGTTCATAATATTGTGTTATGGCCTTATCTCTCTTGTTTATAATCAACATTACTTATATTAGCAAGGTTTTGTGAGCAGCAGAGGGCAGTAGTAGAATACCAACTATATGATGCCTGTTGGTATTTCTGTAAACCTCAGCACATAAGAACCGATGAGTGGACATAGATGTCTGAGAGGTTCTCCAAAATTTTGAGGAATAAATCAAGATGGTGAGCGGCGATGACACCATAATCAGCATAACCATCCCACTTCTGTGTCTACTCAAACACTGCTGCTCACAATTAAAGAGGAAGTTTGGCATGCAGACCAGGTGGAGATTGAGGAAGAAAGTACACAGCGTGATACTACCCAACCCAGCTTTATCTCATCTTCTCAGAGTGGATTGGGTTATAATGAGGAGGAGGTACAGGAGATGGTTTCCTGTTCTACAGAGGGTACTACTGTGCCGCCCCCGTGCCAGCAGCCGACGCTGCTCGGATCCGGGCCTTCAGGGGTGGTGGCTCGAGGGTCTCCGGACCCAGGGGTCTCACGGACACGCCGAATAAAATGGGGGACGTAGATGTACGGGCTAGACCGTAATAGGTTCGTGATGCCACCCACGGTGTGTGGTGAGATGGGACACCACCGTTGCTGTTAAGGGGCACCCGGGGGAGATGTTGTGCAGCAAGATGTTAACCCCTCCGTGGGCAGGGATGGTGGCCCCGGGACCCGATGGCTCTGGTACAGGGGGAATGACGACCGCAGGGGGTGCTGGTGTACTCACTGTTAGTAAAACATACAAGTCTCTGGTAAACCAAGATGGTGGTGGCCGATGCCGCGGCCGGTTGTGTTCGGGATCCCCTACCCGGCTGGTGGTATCTATCCTTTTCCTGCACCGTTGTGTAAGGTGGACTTTCCCAGTATAAAACTCAGAAGTCCGCTCCCGGCTGGATGTGGCCTAAGGAGCCGTGCCCGCAGACGCTGGCCCGTGGGATCTATGGGCCCTGGCGGTGACCTCTTATCCCTAATCGGTGGGCTGTTGTCTTCTATGAGGGACTTTGGGTGGGGCAGGACCTCTAGTCCTGGCCTCAATCGGTTAATTAACCAGTTCCACTTGTTTCTGGTTCCTGGCTTCAGGGTCCGAGTACCCCCCTTTGTGCTACGGTTTCCAGGTCGGTTCCCCGGGTCGGTACCGGCGGGCTACAACCCTTGCCCGGTCCACCTCGGTTCCACCGAGCCATCTTCCCGTCTCCTGCTGATGGAGACCACCGTCTGCCTCCTACCCTGGCACCGTTCAACTTGGACTTCACTGCTGGAGCTACCCCTAGCTCCAGCCCACACTCCTCTGAAACTGAACTCTCAGCAACTCTGTACTTGACTGAAATGACTGTTTTCCCGCCCCGGGCTATTTGGCCCCCTAGGTGGGTGTGTCCTAACCGCCTGGTCATGCCCACTGGTGTGTCTGTCTGTCGCTAAGGGGGGTGTCTAGGGTTTTCTTGGTTGGCTGCGTGTTTCCTAGTGATGGAAGGTGTTATGCAGGGACCTGTTTGTGACCACCTGGTTTTGCCAGGGCTTCACACTACCAACACCAGCTTTTCAGGGAGAATGGCCTGATGGGGAGGAGAGGGAGGAGGAGGATAAAAATGAAGAGTCATCCTGATGGGGACAAGAAAGTCTTGCCTGTTGGGAGTCTGGCTCACATGTCTTACTTTATGTACCATTGCCTTTTCCGTGACCATCTAGTTATACGTATTTTGGCAACACTGATTACTGGTTGTTAACCCTTCTCGATCTGTCCTTAACACTTTAACTAGGCCTTGCACTTAGTGGACAGGCTTTACCACTGAAGTAGTGTACAGGGTGGGCCCCCAGTATACAGCAAAAACACCAGGAAAGTAACTCTAGGCGGTTATATTGATAAATAGTTACTTTACGACAAAACAGAAAGGCATCAATAAAACAGAACAATATAAATACAAGGCCTAAGGCCAACACCCCTGCGCTGCGCAACCTGTATTTGCGATTTATGTCGCCTTCTCACCAACCTTACCTAACCAAGGGATTGTCTGAACAGTCAACAAAAGGCAGAGTAGTATATTAATAGCAACTGAAAAAAACTGTTTGCTACCAAAAAGGCATCAATTATAAATAACAATATGGTATATGTATTGCCATATAAAGTGCTTATTGCAATATGAATTCCCAAATCAGCATGAAGATAATAATGTAAATGCAAGATATTCAAGGAGATGGTATTCAAATGAAACCCACTGTCTGTTACAAAATGACCACAGTTATAAAGACACAGTATCGTGAATAAATTATAGGCAGGAGTTAAGTTACCTGAAACCAGGGTCTATTATCCCTGTGTGCCCACAGCCCACCCGACGCGTTTCGTCATTTGACTTCCTCAGGGGGGTCCGGTATAAGAGTGTGTCTATAGTTGGCCTGACTCAAACAGATAGGTGTTTTGGTACCAAAACATAAAGTGTAGCGTGCACGCGGTTGTGGGCCCTACCTACTGTACCCAGGTACTATGGTGTCCAGCTGCCATAATCAGAGACTTGGAGATCCTCTCACAGTGAACCAGTATAGCCAGTAACTGCAGAATGGTGCTCTCCAGCATAGGATGCTGCTCGCAATCCTCCTTGCTAAACTCCAACACAAATCATCTCCCAATTCACTTAAGTGTTTCTGCGGTGGCTCCTTTTCATTACGCACACCTCTCACTTCCCCTTCAGCTCACACACATCACCTCCTCAGCCCTCCAAGTCCAGTGAAGTCGTCAGTTGAGATATTGCTATAATAACCAAACAGTCGAATGCGGATGCAAAACAGTGGCCTCTTATGACTTGTCAGTACCAATGTATAGAATGAACAGTATATAAGTGTTTTGCAGCATTTCACAGAGGATAAAGGTCACTAATACACTCTTACCCTCTCACAGTAGCACCACTCTTAAAACAATTGTCAAAACATTTATTTTGAGGCCCTCTTTTATGTGTCTTTAAGGGTGTATATCTATTCCTGCTTTACGTTTTTGCAAGGCCTTGCACTTAGTGCATAGAATTTACCACTGTAGGAGTGACAATCTTTTTTAAATTGTCCCAAAAATTATTCTGAGGCCTTTTTCTACAAGTCTTCCAGGGTGTATTGCAATCCCGTCATAAAAATAAATATGGTGAAATACAATGAGAGATCACTAAGCTATTAAGGTTATGTTCCCCCGTAATTTTGCTGCATTTTTTGCAGCGTTTTTTCATGAGTTTTATGAGAATTAAAAGCTGATTTTTACAGTACCAGCACAACATAGGAGATTTCATGAATCTGATGCACATGATTGTTTTTATTCCCTGACTGAGATGGAAAACTGCTGCGTTTTTGAACGAGCAGCATGGTAATTCTTTTAGTGTTTTTGCTGCATTTTTCCAACATTGAAAGCAATGAGAAAGTGCAAAAATGCTATGCATGTGAACATAGCCTAAAGGGTAGAGGAGGCAGTTTTCCCCCTTCTTTTTTAACTTGCCTTATATATTATTATACAGCAAAGAGTATTTCCTCTCCTTTTTTCAGTAAAATCCATTTTATCCGGTTTTGTATAGTTTTTTTTTTCAGTCCGTAAAAGTGGTGTAATGCTCTGTCAATAATGTTACCAGGAGTAACCTTTGAGTCAGAAAGGTGTCCAGGCGTCTTCCCCATGCTGTTCCTATTCCATTTAAAAGCTGTTTCCATCCATTTCAGCGATTTTACTTTGTCCCAGGAATTTTGGGGGCTATCTGCTAGAAAAATACTCTAGTTTCCCCTTGACTTCCATTACTCGTTACTGGAGTCAGGCCAATTCCGAGCGTCTGACCTGCTTGATTTGAGTAACGAGCACTGGAGCATCTTAGCGCTCACTCATCACTAATATTAGACAGTTTGATAGAGTATTAATAGTACTACTGTGATAAAAAAAACACTAGGAAAATGCCATAGAAATGGAATCCAATTCAGGAAAGGGACGGCACTCCCCGGAATCCAGCAAATTTCTTTATTAGAGTAAGGTGCAGTAAAAGTGGCAGGAGCAGAGCAGACAGCGAGCCCCCTCACGGACGACGGCCGTTTCGCGTCATGGACCAGAGGAAGCGTATTTATACGCGAAACGGCTGTCGTCCATGAGGGGGCTCACTTTCTGCTCTGCTCCTGCCACTTTTACTGCACCTTACTCTAATAAAGAAATTTGCTGGATTCTGGTGGGTGCTGTCCATTTCCTGAATTGGATTCTGTTACTGAACCTTATGTTGCATTGGACGTGCACCTCGTAACCAGCTACGTGGAGGATCCCTGTCCACACTTTGGATTCTTCAATTGCTGATGTGAGTGGGTGGGCTGGTGCGGCATTTCTGCTCTGTTGATTTTCTGGTTGAAATGCCATAGAAATGCTGGGGCAAAACTCTGGCATGTTAGGTAAAGATGGACACTTTGCATACAATGCACTCTCAAATAGGAGCTCCACTAAAAGTGTGTGTGGTATACAATTTTATTGTATGAACTTATAGATGTTATATATTTGACATAGAATGGAACTTTAATAGAGACACCTGCGCTTTGGAGTTTTCTTTTGGAAATGTATTACAAATATCCCTTGAATAATGTGAGCAAGGAAAAATATCTTGTGAAGTGGGATCTTGTAGACATAAATTGTATTATTATTACTACTGTGTATTCATTAATGAGAAAAAACATGAAAACCATTAGGCTGTGTCTGATTCTAGACATATAATAATGATCACCTGTATACATGACAAATCCAATTACCTTACTACTTTCTTTGCCTGTCTAATTTCTTTAAGTGGTTATTCAGAACAGAGTTTTATATGTTATGCTGGACAAATATATACATATATATATATATATATATATATATATATATCGCTAAAGTGACTTCTCCCCTCACATTTTTTGTAAATAATTTATTATATCTTTTCGTGGGACAGCAATAAAGAAGATATGACACTTTGACACAATATAAAGTAGTCAGTGTACAACTTGTATAAGGGCTCATGCGCACGTAACTGCTGAATATTCTGCAGCGATTTAACAGCACATGTGCGTTTCAAATCGCTGCAGAAACACTGCACAATAGATGCAGTATTTTTGTTAAAAAAAGCCGATTTCTTGTGTGGTCGGGATACTGCCCCCACCAAAGACAGAGTGAGAGCTGCATCCAGAGCGCACAAATAATTGACATGCTCATTTTATGAACGCACGTATATGGGTCAAAATTTTAGCACCCAAATCGCTGCGTTAATAAAAGCAACGTGCGCAAGTCTCATGAAAAATCTACATAGATTGTGCAGGGAACGCAGGATGCATGCATTTACGCTGCAGTGCAATACACAGTGTAAATGCATGCAAATACGCAACATGCGTTTGAGCCCTAACAGTGCACATTTGGTGTCTTTTAAATAACTCAACACACAGCCATTAATGTAAAATGGTAACGAAAGTCAGTACACCCCTAAAGGTAAAATGTCCAAATATTGCCCAATTAGCAATTTTTCCTCCCCAGTGTCCTGTGACTCATTAGCACTATAAGTAGTGATGAACTAATATATTCAGCACTATTCGTTACTCACACGAATATTAAGTTATTTGGGATATTAATTATTTGTCGAGAATTTTGGTATTTGTCTTGTAATTTTCAGCTACTAAACATGATGGGATTGCCTGCCAATCAGAATAATGTTGTAGACATGTTTGCTACTGGCATTACTATGATTGGCAGGTGCAGTGATAAAATATAATATTTTGTATGGTCCATCACCTAATTGTCATAACCAGCGCAGGTAAAAGAGACAGCTGGGAACTAGTATTCTCAGGCTGGGAAGGTCTATGAATATTGGGCCCTCCCCAGCCTAAAAATAAAAGCCCACAGCTGACCCACAATTGGCGCATCCATTAGATGTCCCGATTAGATTACTCCAATTGTCCTGGTGCAGTGGCAATTGGGGTAATATATGGGGTTGATTTCAGCTGTGACCCGGGGAGGAGGTCGATGGGGCAGTCATAAGGCTTATATGGTGGCAGCGCCTCAGCCTCCTTCTTGTCGAAGATGTCAGCATAGGCCCAGTAGGCAGATGGTAGGCCCGGCAGATTAGCCAGCACTGCTGGCGGGTGAGAGAGACGAACCGGATTCAGACACTTATTGTAGTAACGCGCCCCCCTATCGGAGTATATTTCCTAAATCCCAGTCCAAAACTGCCTTGTGCAACCTAATTCCCAGCAGCAGAGCATGAGCCATCCCAGGAAGCACGTTAAGAGCAATCTTTTCTGAGTGCAATAATCCCACTCGCATCTCTATGGTCTTGGTGATGAACAGATGGGCTCAGTAAGAGATTTCATATCCACAAAGGAGATAGGAATGGGGGTAGAAAGGCTCCAGATTGGAATCTGGTAATGATCCACCACAGACTGCTGGATGAAGTTCTGGGCTGAGCCGGAGTCTAGGAATGCATGCTCCGTAAACTGCGTGGAACCACAGAATAGGGATATCAGGACATGAAGAAATGAAGAGGACTTACCATGACCTAGGTTGGCCTCTCTGGTGGACCATAGGTTCGGTAGTTTCCCGGCTTCACAGGATAGTCCCGAATCAGGTGCTTGATGCTTCCAAAGTAGAAGCACCCTCCTGCCACTTGGCAGATCTCCTGTTGTTACCTGGCCTCTGCGACATGGTCTACCTCCATGGGCTTATGCAGGGTAGTGGTCCTGGTGGAGTCAGGCAGTATGGATTGCTGAAAGGTGAGGTCCAGATGCGTGGGTGTCCTCTCCCTGTTATGGGTGACCTCTCTGGCACACTCCTGGAAGCGTAGGTCAACACGGGTTGCCAAGGATATCAGATCATCCAGGGTGGAAGGCACATCCCGACCATCCACTAAATTCTCCCTGATCATCCCTCCCATAAGGCAGCTACTAGCGCGTCGTTGTTCCACCTGAGTTCAGAGGACAGAGAAACTTGATGGTGTACTGCACAACCGTGAGATTCCCCTGGCGGATTTTTATGAGTGATGAGGCAGTAGAGGTGAAGTGTCAGGGCTCGTTGAATGCCTTGCAGAAGGTAGCTAGGAAGATGGGCAGTTGATGGGTGATCGGGTCATTTTTCTACCAGAGGGGATTCATCGATGCCAGGGCCTCTCCGGTCAGATATGACATGATGAATGCCACCTTGGAGCAATTGGTCGCCAGTTACTGAGGTGAAAGCTTGAAATGCAAGGAGCACTGATTTAAGAAACCTCAGCATCATTTCGGATCACCTCCATACATTGGTGGGGAGGCCAGGCAAGATCTGGACAGGCATGCCGATGGCTCTACAGGGTCAGGGCCCAGGGTAGCAGAGGGTGTTGGATTCTGTAGGACAAACAGACGGGAGTCCACGGACGCCATGTATTCGGACATGCATCTCTGAGCTTCATGCTGGTGGGAATGTTCCCTCTGCATCTCGACAAGCTAGGGGTTGTAAGAGGGTCCGGAGGCTTGCATGGCTACCAGCCAGGTATCAACGGATTGCATGTAAGCCATTAACTTTGCCTGGGTCTCACGTTGATGGGTGAGCTCCTGCTGCATCTCTGTCAGGCAGGTAGATTTAATCCCAGCGGAGCCCATGGCCTGAGCAAAACTGTTATGATTGCCGAGGAGCGTCGAGCATCTGGGAGTGGACCCACTGGACTGTACACCAGACTCCCCTGGAGGAACCAACCTCAAGCTAACCCCTATTCAGGGGCTGTCAGGCGTAGCCCCAGGGAGCAGAAATGCATGACTGCCGGGACAAGTGGTATCGGCTCTTACAGACAGGAGAGTCTCTCAAGTCTAGTACAGATGTGCACAGATGTAAAGACATGGACGAGTAATCACAGATATGGCAACAGGATGTGCTATCCTGCACGTGGCAGCAAGGATGTGGTAACAGACATGGTAGCACGAAAATCGTGACTCAGATTTGGCAGTATGCAGGTGGTGGTAGCAGCAGGCTCTAGGAATAGACACAGATAGCGGGTATAGGTAACTGGTACTAGAACATGAGACACAGGGCTAGACACAGTAAAGGGTAAGGGACCTGAGAACGAGAAGTAGCAACGCACTACAGATAAGGGAGGTGCCTGAGCAATATTTCCTAAGGGGAGAGTGCCTTAAATACTTTTAGGGTGATTTCTGGCCTCAGTGGTCACTTCCGGGTAATAGGATGCCAGCCCTTAAAGAAAAGGGGTGTGGCCACACACGCACCCTTCAGGCACTCCCAGAAAGCCTGAGTTTGGCCTGGAAGCAGGAAAAGCCTGCGGCAGGCCCTGAGGTAGGAACAGGGCGCATGGGCCCACCGGACAGTTGAGGAAAACGGTGTCCCTGCCATGGTATGATAGCAGAAGCGTGCAGGGGTGCCACACCGGGACCGGGCACTACAATATGTATTAATTAATTTTTTTGCTGTGGACAAGGAAGGACCATCCACTTGATAATATTACCTAGACCCTATTATAAAAAGGCACATAATCAATTATTTTTTTCCTGTTATTTTCAATGACCAAAGATATCAAGCTGAATGAAAGCGGTCAGAAGAGATTCATTTTAACAAGTAGGCAGTACACAGTCAACTAAATTTAAATAAATATATAACTACTGCTTCACTTAATATGTCTGAACATACAACTTATTGTTTATTAGCGTAATTGGGCTGTAACAGTAGATGACCAGTTTGAGAGCCATTGCTCTCTAAAGCTGGCCACACACATTATATGGCTGCTGACTGACACGTCCCGTCATCAGCTTATCTCCTGGAGAACAATGCGATTGTCAGTCCGTAATCAGACATATTTGATCGGCATCTTCCCAACCATCTGTCATCCAGAAACCCCACACACATTAGGGGCGCTTCACACATAGCCAGATCGCTACCGAAATCGCTGCTACGGCACGGTTTTGGTGACGCAACAGTGACCTCATTAGCGATCTCGCTGTGTGTGACACTGAGCAGCGATCTGGCCCCTGCTGCGAGATCGCTGCTCGTTACACACAACCCTGGTTCGTTTTCTTCAAAGGCGCTCTCCCGCTGTGACACACAGATCGCTGTGTGTGACAGCGAGAGAGCGACGAAATGAAGCGAGTAGGGAGCAGGAGCCGGCATCTGGCAGCTGCGGTAAGCTGTAACCAGGGTAAACATCGGGTAACCAAGGTGGTTACCCGATATTTACCTTAGTTACCAGCCTCCGCAGCTCTCACGCTGCCTGTGCTGCCGGCTCCGGCTCTCTGCACATGTAGCTGCTGTACACTAGGAGCTCTGCACATGTAGCTGCTGTACACTAGGAGCACTAGTAGCTCCTGTAGCTAGGAGAGCAGGGAGCCAGCGCTAAGCAGTGTGCGCGGCTCCCTGCTCTCTGCACATGTAGCTGCAGTACACATCGGGTTAATTAACCCGATGTGTACTGTAGCTAGGAGAGCAGGGAGCCAGCGCTAAGCAGTGTGCGCGGCTCCCTGCTCTCTGCACATGTAGCGATGTTATGATCGCTGCTGCGTCGCTGTGTTTGACTGCTAAGCAGCGATCATAACAGCGACTTACCAGGTCGCTGTTACATCACAGAAAATGGTGACGTAACAGCAACGTCGTTGTCGCTGTCGCTATGTGTGAAGCACCCCTTAGACTGTCAGCCAGACCCATTGATATTGGTGTTTTAAGCCGATATCAGTTTAATGTTTATGGAGGCAAGATTCTAGTGGGCAGAAGATAGCACACTTTATACCACTGAGCAGTGATAAAAACAAATTCTGGTATCCGGATCAAAATTTGGTGCAAGGAGAAGGATTAATTGACTCTTCCTGTCAGGAGACAATTCACGGTTCATGCTGGTGAAGGTAGAATAATAATCCACCCTGATACTTCTGGAAGAACTTTTAGACATAATTTTAACTGTGGTAAGCTATCCTACATTGGTCAATAGTTCTGGAGAAAGATTGTAAGACCTAGTAGAATATACACCATGATGAATTTCTGCTGTTCTAATTCGCAAGGGAGGTCCAACACAAAACTAGATGGATGTCTCCAATAGAGTGGCCATTCAGTGTGATAACATTAGGTGTTATACTAACTTCTTTGTATCACTGCTGTCAATAGCCATACATAGTGTGCCGCCGCCGTGCCAGCAGCCGGCGCTGCTCGGGTCCGGACCTTCAGGGATAGTGGCTTGAGGGTCTCCGCACCCGGGGGTCTCGCGGACACGCCGAATAAATGGGGGGATGTAATTGTACGGGCTAGGCCGTAACGGGTTTGTGACGCCACCCACAGTGCGTGGTGAAGTGGGACACCACCGCTGCTATTATGGGGCACCCGGGGGAGATGTTGTGCAGGAAGATGTTAACCCCTCCGTGGGCAGGGATGGTGGCCCCAGGACCCGATGGCTCTGGAGCAGGGAGAATGATGACTGCAGGGGGTGCTGGTGTACTCACTGTCAGTAGTAAAACACGCAAGTGTGACGCCCTGGACTAGCCAGGTAGTCACATACATAACAACATGCACACACCCCCCACCCTAGGCAGTTACAGCAGCCAAACACAAAACCCTTATTGCCTCCCTCCAGAGTCTGATGTCATCACCAGGTGGGGCGGAGCCAGGCAGTTGGCCCCACCCACCGAGGAGTTCACAGGCCTGGAGGCGGGAAAAGTGCAGTTCAGTTTAGGGGGTGGAAGTGAGAGGAGTGAACACTTGAGGTGTCTGGGTTGGAGCCCAGACACTGACAGCAAGGTTGGCAGACGGTGGTGGCCGTCTGCAGGAGTTAGTGGAACTCCGCAGAGCCGTAAGGACCGGGGTTGGGCGTCGGCCCGCCGGTACTGGACTGGGGAACGGAGTGAATCTAAGCACACAGGTAGGGCCATCGGACCCTGACCAGGCTTGGAGCCGCCGTCAATAGTCAAATCCGAATGTGACAGGAACCCCAGGGGTTTCCCAACTACCAAGTCCCGATTGAAGGCAACCGTCCACCCAGAGAGGATATACAGCCACCACCACAGGCTAGAGATCCAAGGGCCAGCGCCTGCGGGAAAACCGGGCTCCTACGGCACCTATACGTCGGGGAGCGGACTACCGGTGGGCAACCACAGGAGTCAGAACATTCTAAAAGGTGCAGGAAAAGACAGCCACCATCAGCCGTCCGGGGAGAGCACAACAACAACACTAAAGCCGGCTGCGGGACCCGTCCATCTGGCCGTTTTGGTTTACCAGAGACTCTATCAGTGATTGTCTGAGTGAGTACACCAGTGCCGTCTGGCACCACGCCGCGCTGTCCCTGCAACCCAGCCATCCAGCCTCCCCATCACCACCACCGGGCCCCGGGAGCGCCAAACCCCCCTACCCACAGAGGGGACAACATCTCGGCTGCACCCTACCATCTCTCCTGGGATCCCTGTTACCAGCAGCGGTGGTGCTATTGTCACCACGACCCGTGGGTGGCGTCACGAACAATCTCCCTAACCAAACCACCCACTTTTCACTCATGGGTGAGGAGCGCTGCTCGAGTCCCCGGGTCCAGATGATGGTGGCCGGTGCCGCGGCCAGTTGCGTTCGGGATCCCCCACCCGGCTGGTGGTCTCTATCCTTTTCCTGCACCTTTTTGTGTCAAATGGATCATTCCGGTGTGAAACTCGGGAGCCCGCTCCCGGCTAGATGTGGCCTAAGGAGCCGTGCCCGCAGACACTGGCCCGTAGGATCTCTGGGCCTTGGTGGTGACCTCTTATCCCGAATTGGTGGGCTGTTGTCTTCTATGAGGGACTTTGAGTGGGACAGGACCTTTAGTCCTGGCCTCAATCGGTTAATTAACCAGTTCCAGTAGGTTCTGGTTCCTGGCTTGAGGGTCCGAGTACCGCCCTTTGTGCACGGTTTTCGGGTTGGGTGTAGGTACCGGCGGGCTACGACCCTGTCCCGGTCCACCTCGGTTCTGCCGAGCCGTCTTCCCATCTCCTGCTGACGGAGACCACTGTCTGCCTCCTAGCCAGTGGTACCAGGGCTCCAACCCTGGCACCATTCAACTTGGACTTCACTGCTGGAGCTACCCCTAGCTCCAACCCACACTCCTCTCCACCCTGAACTCTACGCTGAACTAACTTGAACTCTCTATTTTCCTGCCCTGGGCTGTCTAGACTCCTTGGTGGGCGTCTTCCAACTGCCTGGTTCCGCCCGCTGGTGTGTCTATCTGGTCTATCTGTCCCTAGGGGGTGACTAGGGTTTAATGGTTGGCTGTGTGTTTCCTTGTGAGGGAAAGGTGTAATGCAGGGGCCTACCTGTGACTACCTGGCCCTGCCAGGGCGTCACAATTGCTGTGCCTACAATATACCTGTACTGTTTTTTTTGCTGCCAATAATAGCCGACGTTGTCTTTTGGCTTGGCACCTGCATTGTCAGTTAGTGCAATTATTATAATTGGTTTCAATGGTTTTACTGTAGCTTTGACTTTTACTGTGTTATTATTAATGAGAAAAACCATCAGGCTGTGTCTGATTCTAGACATACAGTATAATAATGATTACCTGTATACATGACTAATCCAATTATTTTACTTTCTTTCCTTGTCTAATTTGTTATGATAAGTGGATATTCAGAAGAGCATTTTAGATATTATTCCAGCAACTCCATGACAAAAGACATAGAGCTACTGGTAATTAAAACTAATATGATTCAACTCTCACAATGTAACTCTATATAGCCATGCATTACTTTTGTCCTAATAATGTTTTTCTACAAGGTTTCCCAGGAACATCATCTATACTTGTCTAATCATGACTCTATATATACCAAAATTACATGTTATTTTTTACTACGAAGATGTCTACTTTATTGAATCTTTTTTTGACAATTTTAAAATAGACCTAGGTCCATCTAGTTCAACCTTTCTCAACCAATTATGCATTTTGTCATTAAGTCATTTATAATCAACAATGTTGTGTGTAGTGAGGAAATCATCCAGCCCTTTTTTAAAAGCTGTTATAGTATCTGCCATTACTACCTCTTGTGGTAGGGCATTCCACAGTCTGACTGCTCTAACTGTAAAGAACCCTTTCCTATTTAGCTGTCGGAATCGCTTTTCTTCCACTCGCAGTGAGTGCCCCCTGGTCCTTAGTACTGTCTTTGGAAGAAATAAGTCATGTGCCAGTCCTTTATACTGACCACACATGTATTTATACAAATAAATCAGATCTCCTCTGAGATGTCTTTTTTCTAAGCTAAACAAATCTAACTTTTTCAACCTGTCATCATATGGGAGGCCTTCCATGCCTTGTAGTAGTCTAGTCGCCCGCCTTTGAACTGACTCTAATTTCTGAATGTCCTTTTTAAAATGTGGAGCCCAAAACTGGATCCCATATTCCAGATGTGGCCTTACAAGTGATTTATAGAGGGGTAACAATACGTTGGGATCCCGGGATCTAATCTCTCTTTTTATATACTCTAAAATCTTGTTTGTGTTAGCAGCTGCTGCTTGACATTGAGTGCTGCTGCTCAGCTTATTTGTAATGAGAATAACCCAAGTCCTTCTCCTGTTCTGTAGTTCAAGTTTACTGTATATACCGTATTTTTCGGACCATAAGACGCACTTTTTTCCCCCCAAATGTTGGGGGAAAGTGGGGGGTGCGTCTTATGGTCTGACTATAAGGCTGCGGGGAATGAGGGTGCCGCGGTGCAGCGGGTCATCGGCGGCACGAGCAGGCTGTACCAGCCTGCCGTGACCACGTGGGCCCGCTCATTACATATGCACGCCCATCCTCCCGCCCATCATCTCTCAGCGAAACCGGCGCTGACAGGTGGGCGGGGTGATAGGCGGGGGGGGGGTGCGTGCATAATTAGCAGCCGGCCGTGATCACCCCTGGCAACTACAGCCTGGAGTGATAATGTGCGGGACTGCCCCCCGTGCATCATTATCAGCGCGGGGTGCAGTGAATCAGTGTACTCACCCGTCACCGTGTGAGGAGCCGCCCCCCTGCAGCATCGCGTCTTCCTGTCTGTGCCGGCGGTCAGCTGATCTGTCAGCTGTGCGCGCCGCTAGTATCCACCAGAATCGATCAGCTTACCGCCGGCACAGACAGGAAGATGCGATGCTGCAGACACCGGTGACGGTTCCACACAGCGGCGCTGTAGCTGAGACAGAGATCGGTGCTTCAGGGAGTGAGGAAGGGTAAGTATAAACGTTTATTTTTTTTTTCCTGTGCCACAGGATACATGCCATTTACCAGGATGGGGGCATTTCATGAGCAGGATGGATGGGGGCATTTCATGAGCAGGATGGATGGGGGCATTTCATGAGCAGGATGGATGGGGGCATTTCATGAGCAGGATGGATGGGGGCATTTCATGAGCAGGATGGATGGGGGCATTTCATGAGCAGGATGGATGGGGGCATTTCATGAGCAGGATGGATGGGGGCATTTCATGAGCAGGATGGATGGGGGCATTTCATGAGCAGGATGGATGGGGGCATATCTTGAGCAGGATGGATGGGGGCATATCATGAGCAGGATGGATGGGGGCATATCATGAGCAGGATGGATGGGGGTATATCATGAGCAGGATGGATGGGGGTATATCATGAGCAGGATGGATGGGGGCATATCATGAGCAGGATGGATGGGGGTATATCATGAGCAGGATGAATGGGGGTATATCATGAGCAGGATGGATGGGGGGTATATTATTAGCAGGATGGGGGGTATATGAGCAGGATCATATACAAGGCAGGAGGATCCTTATCAGAATGGGGTACCTTAGTAGAGAATTTGGGGACATTACCCCCTTAACAGTGTCAGCAGCAGATCCTCGCCCCATAACAGTGTGTCATGACCATATTTTTTGGTTGAAATTTTATTTTCCTATTTTCCTCCTCTAAAACCAGGGTGCGTCTTATGGTCAGGTGCGTCTTATAGTCCGAAAAATACGGTAATGTATACTCAGTTATAGGATTACTCCGTCCTAGGTGCATTACTTTACATTTATCAACATTAAATCTCATTTGCCAAGTTTCTGCTCATTCCGACATCTTATCCAGATCGTTTTGTAATATTGTACTATCAAGGTCAGTTTTTAATATCCTACATAGTTTGGTGTCTTTAGCAAAGACTGACACTTTGCTATCAATCCCATCCACAAGGTCATTAATAAGGAGATTAAAAAAATTCAGTCCCAACACCGACCACTGCGGCACCTCACTGCTGACTACAGCCCATTTAGAGAATGTACTATGCATGACGACTTTTTGTTTTCTATCTTTTAGCCAACTCGTTACCCAGTTGCAGATACAGTAGTTTCCCATTGTCCCTGCTTCTGGAGCTTCAGTATTAGGCTATTATGTGGTACAGTAATAAATTCCATTTGCAAAGTCCAAATAAACCACATCAGCTGCATTACCAATATCCAGATTTGCACTTACCTCCTCATATAACCCCAGCATGTTGGTTAGACACGACTTATCTTTCAAGAATCCATGCTGTCTGTCAGTTATTATATTATTTTCTGCAATATATTTTGCATGTCGTCCCTTAAAATGCCCTCAAAAACTTTGCACACTACTGATGTCAGGCTTACTCGATGGTAGTTGCCTGGATCCACCCTCTTGCTTTTATTAAATACTGCAATCCTCCAATCCTGAGGCACCAGTCTGTCAATTACTGAGTTCAATTTCCTCAATATTCGTGGATGAATGCTATCTGACCTGAGGGATTTGTCAATGTTTAATTTACTCAGACACAGGCGTACTTCTTCTTGTGTTAAATTAATTATGTCAGGTGGTGAACTTTGATTTTTGCCTTGTTGAATGATCCCTGGAACAGTCAGTTCCTTGGTGAACACAGATGAGAAGTGCCTGTTTAATATCTCAGTCTTTGCTTTGTCCTCTACAATTAACTTGTTATTATATTTTAAGGGGCCATTACCATCCTTTGTTTTCCTTTTGGCATTAATGTATTTATAAAAAATTTGGGGATTTATTTGAATGTCCTTGGCGATCTTTGTTTCAGTAGCTAATTTTGCTTGCTTGCTTCTTTTTTTACATTTCCAATTGAGATCTTTATACTTCTGAAATGCTATTTCTGTATTCTCAGCCTTCAAGATTTTAAATGCCCTTTGTTTTTCTTTTATTATACTTTGTACTGTCTTATTTATCTAGTGGTTTCTTATTATTGAAGTGGGAGTTCTTCATTTTGTGATTTCTTTTTAAGTTCTTCCTCCTACTAGGACTGCAGTGGCAAAAGTAGCTTTACCAGTAGCTTTATTGATTGGTCCAATTACAAGATCGCTTGATGGGGCTCAGACTGCTTTCAACACTGTATTAAAGTCATTCATCAACACTTCACTGTCCTGTTCAACTTTGTGTCCATCGCTTCCAGTATTCCTCCTTGTGGCAACATTTAGCGGATGTATTTTCTATCCCAAACACTAAGGGGTACTTTGCCTGCTGCAACATCACAAGCCGATGCTGCGATGCCGAGCGCGATAGTCGCTGCTCCCGTCGCAGCTGAGATATCCTTGTGATAGCTGCCGTAGCGAACATTATCGCTATGGCAGCTTCACATGGACTCACCTATCCTGGGACGTCGCTCTGGCCGGCGACTCGCCTCCTTATTAAGGGGGCGGGTCGTACAGCGTCACTGCGACGTCACACGGCAGGCGGCCAATAGGAGCGGAGGGGCGGAGATGAGCGGGATGTAAACATCCCGCCCACCTTCTCCCTTCCGCATATCCAAGGGAGCCGCAGTGACGCCGGTAGGAGATGTTCCTCGCTCCTGCGGCTTCACACACAGCGATGTGTGCTGCTGCTGGAGCGAGGAACAACATCGGACCATAGCGTCAGCGTAATTATGGATTACGCCGACGCTACACCGATAATACGATTACGACGCGTTTGCGCTCGTTAATCGTATCATCTAGGCTTTACACACTACGATGTCGCCTGCGATGCCGGATGTGCGTCACTTTCAATTTGACCCCATCGACATCACACCTGCGATGACGTAGTGTGCAAAGTACCCCTAAGACTCCACAATGTAACTGCTCATATAACTGTGCTATTCCTCTCCTCCTGGGTTCAGGACCACCAAGATTCAGAATATATTCTTTGTGAATGATAGATCCTTTAGAATGTGTGTTGACATCCAGAGTTTATTCAAGATCACTTTAAAAAATCATTACCCTTTGCCACTGAATTCTTAATATTTTGATTTGAGCAATAGAACCTGTTTCTCTAGTAAACTGGATGTTCACGAGGCTTGCAATCTAATTTGCCTAATTTGCATTAACCCCTTTACGACAGGCCGATTTTGCGCTTTCTGTTTTTTTTCGCCATTTTTCTGAGAGACGTATTTTTTTTTTCAGTCAACCTGGTCATGTGAGGGCTCGTTTTTTGTGGAACGAGCTATACTTTTAAATGAAATAATGAGTTTTACCATATAAAGTATTGGAAAGCGGCAACAAAATTCCAAATGTGGAAAAATTGCAAAAAAAGTGCGATTGAACTATTGTTTTTGGGATATTTTATTCACTGTGTTTGCTATATAATAAAACTCATGTGTTGGTGTGATGCCCAAGGTCGGTGCAAGTTCACAGACACCAAACATGCATAGGTTTACTTTTATCTAAAGGGTTAAAAAAAATCAGAAGTTTGTCCGAAAAAAGTAACATACATTTTGTGCCATTTTCAACGACCCATAGCGTTCTCATTTTTTGGGATCTATTGCTCAGTGACAACTTATTTTTTGTGTCTTTGGATGACTTTTTAACGGTACCATTTTTGCACCGATTTTTGATCGCCTGTTATTGCATTTTGGGCAAAATATGCGGCAACCAAAAAATGTAATTTTGGCATTTGAAATTTTGTTGCCGATACGATGGTTAGCGATCAGATTAATTAATTTTAGATTTTGATAGACATGGCAATACCAAATGTGTGTATATTTTTATTTTTTTAACCCTTTAATTTTCAGTGGGGCGAAAGGGGGGTGATTTAAACTTTTAGGTAATTTTATTTTTTTTTAAACTTTTCAAAACTTTTCTTTAAACTTTTTTTTTTTATTTTACTAGTACCCCTAGGGGCCTATAAGGATCAACAGTCTGATCGCTCATTCATTTCTCCCGATCAGGGCAGCACTGCTCAAACTGAAGAAATGCTCATCTCTTATAACCTGCAGTACTCGGCTGCTGGATAAAGGACCTAAGTCATGTGAGCTACAGGAGTCATCACATGACCCTGTGCTACCATGACAACCACCGGATCCATGTGAGAATGTCACTTGACTTCCGGTATCGGGCGGTGAGTAAACTTCTACCATGATCTGATCGTTGTTAAAATGGTGCTGTCACATCTTGACAGGTACGGGTGGCTAGCGATTCCACTAGTACTTGCAAGGCACACATGTCAGCTGTACAAATCAGCTGACATGTGCGCGGATCCCTGCCAGGATGTAATATTACTGTCCTCAGTCGTTAAGGGGTTAAGATGGCGAGAAAAGTAAAAGACAGCATTTAACAGGCAGGATGGCGTCTACAAGTATCAGGTCATGCTCTTCAGTGTATGCATTTGACCTGCAGCTGCTCTATCTAAGTTACTAATAATTTCCTTTTATCTCTCTTCTGCTTATCATCCACAGAGTGAAGATCAGCCTGTAGGGCAATATTTTCAAAAACCAATCAAGACAATTGGGCTGATCTTTTTCCTTGGGCTGAATTTGCTCAAAGCAACTCTGCTAGTCATCTCTGCTCCATTCACGGTCTATGGGATTACTGGAGAAAGCCAAGCTCAGTGTTCTGCTATTTCGGGTGGTTGAATAAATAACGAATGGATGCAAATTTCGCTCCATGCAAGAAGGCGATCTGCATAGTCCCAATACTGGGATGCAGAGTCCCATTGTTGGAATCACTGTTGGTCTCAAAGCAATGGTTGTGTCCCCAGTGATCACTAATTTATCCTCTACCCTATGGATGGGGTGTTATGTATTATCTTGGGAATAACCCTTCAAGACCTGCTTACATGGACCAAAGACTTCTTTGATTCTCCTCAAAAAGTGAGATTTGACAATAATAAGCCAAGTTGGAAATAAAACAAACGTATACTGCACCAATGTCATACTACTTATCAGTTTCAGTCATATTGCTAATATTCTAAAATGTGTTAAAAAGAATAATAAAGAGAGCATCTTTCATGATTAGGCATATCCAAACGTTTGATTGTATTTAGGCATATTCCATAGAAAATAACAGATTAAGGTTTGTGTTTATTTTTTCTCCTCACAAGCCAATATTATAATTTAGATATATGTTTTCTTAAATATGATCAGATGTTGAGAGCCGACGTCTGCATGTAAGAAAACATTTGCTGCAAAGTATCATTCATTATAATTAAAATGCCACATGTTTGTTAGAAAATGAATCTCTCAGCTTTGAATTAAAAGAATGGAAACTAATGACCATCTGTAATCAATGCAATTTTACTAAATGAAATAATATTGGAAATGTATTTGCTGCACTAAAAATGTTTAAATGTAGAAGAAAATGCAACCACCTTTTAAAATCACATTACTCTCTATTATGAGTAATGAATGGTGACTGGATGAGGGATTAGGAGATTCATATCAAAGTGCAGCACTATAAGGCCTCATTCAAATGTCCATGGATCATCTATATGATCTATCCTTGATGGGCCAACAGCTTCTCTATACACAGTATGATGGGTCTACAGCTCCCCTATACACAGTATGATGGGTCTACAGCTCCCCTATACACAGTATGATGGGTCTACAGATCCCCTATATACAATTTGATGGGCTTATAGCTCCCCTATACACAGTAAAGTATTTCCCAAACTATATAATGGCCCCCACATTAGCTCCCACACTGTATGAAGGTCCCCCACAGTAACCCTCAAACTGTATTAGGTCCATCATACTTTAGGATGCCCCCACAGTCACATCAAAATTTTTAGTTAAAATAAAAAATATCATATACTCACCTAATCCAGGATCCTGACGAGTCCACCTGCAAAGTATGGGTGGACCGATGTGTTGATGTAATTGTAGCACCTCTGAGATATCAAGTGCCACAAAATGAACTGTGGAAACCCAAACCCCAGAATATCTGTGCCAGTCAACACACCAGCACCTTCAGGCCACATACATAACCCCAATTCCAGACTGGGAGACTGCCTAGCAACAGGTAAAAGGGATGGGCACTTATTGGCTAATTGCCACCCAATCTGTAGGGAGAGACCCAGCGAGGGGAGGGGCTAGTGGGCAGTTGGGATGTTGGCAGGAGGAAGTGGTGAGTTGGGGGTAGGGAGTTGTGAGGAGAGTCAGAATTGAAGGAGTAAGAGAATGAGGAGTGAAGTAAAGAAGGACAAGTTTAATATCCTAAAGTAAGAATGGGACGCTGTAAAGGAGACAAGGACTGTGGAGTAAGGAACCAGGGCTAGCAGAACCGTGGGTTATGTGTGGAAGTGTAGTACTCCAGGAACCGCGGGCGCCTGTGGAAGTCTGCATCCTAGGCTCTCAGGACTAAGCACAAGGCGGGATGCAGGCCCTAGGACAGCGAGACACTTTATGGTCAACTGTTAAATTTTCCAGGTGAGGGGATCTCCAGGGTCCCTCACCAACCAAAGAGTCGGAAGCATCAGCAGCAAAGAAGGGACCTGGGACAAGGGACAGAAGTCCACCTATTAAATAGTCCAGGCTGCCTGCAATAGGACCAAGACTGAAACGGAGGGGTTCCCCAGAAGCTCTAAGCCACCGGAGCCCAATACAAGCAAGTGTGCACGGAGGACAGCTACTCCAGGTCATAGCTGGCACGGAGAACAAGGGGAGCGGGAACACCTGAAACCGGCACCAGTGGGTCAAGGTACTGAGCCAAAAGTAAAAAGGCAAGTTGAAACTGCAATAACGGTGTGGACTGTTTACTTCTCACCACCGTACGCGTACACTGACTGTCCCCTACTATAGCTCCCCATCATCCACTGCTGGGGCCTAGCCCTGCTTGCGGAGGGCCCAAAACACCTAAGCTGCATTACTCCACCAGCCCCAGCAGGACCCTGCAGCGGCGACTTCAATAACTTGGCCGCACACCGCAAGTGGCGTAGTCAAAAACTCATTTATTTTTCTTTTCCCATTTTTCACGCCTTTTTTATCGGACCGACCCCCAGGGTCACGGAACCAGGCATCGGCCGCGACCTCGACTGTTCCCCCCTGCGCACCACGCGCACGGGACCGAGTACCCCACAGCCCTGGGGCGTCACATAATCGAACTGGCTCATGCACACGACGTCAGAGTTCTGGCGCAGCACGATCATGTTACTGAAAGGGAATCTGATATCCTGGACACATGCCAGCTCCTTTAGACCGCAGGCTTAAAGCAACCTACAGAATGGAGAATGGTAGTGCAGGGAGACTCCCTACTCTAAAGCAGAGTGTAACTATATTGGCATGTCCAGCATGCAGATACAATTAAGAGTGGTGGTAGATCCGAGTGGGCCCCTCCAAGTGAGGGGTCCAGGGCAACTGCCACCTCTGCCCCCCAGTACACTGATGCAAAGATTTTAGATTTTCACAAAGATAAATAAGTATAAAGTTGCCCCGTAATTTGTTACACCATTTCTCCTAAACATGGCAATACTCAATTTGTGACTGTAAGTAACAAAAAGAGAAAAAAATTCTCAAATCCAGCTCACCAGTGATGTATGAAGTCCAAGAATGGTGCAAGGAAGATGAATCACGGCCATGACACTAGGATATACAAAAAAAAGGAAATCCAGCACGACATCCAATGGATAAAAATCTTCTGTTTGCTTTATTAATCCATGTTAAAAGGTGAAGTTAAAATACAGACAAGGGACGCGTTTCGGAATATACTTCCTTATTCACAATCCTATACAGACTAACATAAAACAGTTTCTTATAAAGGCAAGGTAGAAAGGAAATGACATCATATGTTAATTAACCACAAACAAAAGAAAAAAAAAAAAAAAGGGCTGACAATTCAATACAAATATAATAGATCATTTTTCAAATTCATGCCCATTGGATATCTTGTGTGCATATAATAAATCCATTTTGCCTCTCGATAACGTAACAATTTCTTTATATCACCACCCCTTTTGGGAAGATTAACTCTTTCAATAGCATTAACTTTCAAACTACTACAACTCCCATGATGTTCCTTCAAAAAATGTTGAGAGGCCCCTGACAGGCTCCTGGTTGTACTATTTGCGGCATCATATATATGCTCTGATACACGGCGTCTCATAGTTCTTAAAGTGCTTCCAACATATTGTTTTTTACATGTATCGCATGACAAAAGATATATAACATTAGACATTCCACAATTTATTAATGAATTTATATTGTATTTTTTTCCAGTTGTAAAAGATACAAAACTTTTTGTATTATGTATGTATTTGCACAGACCACAATTTTTCTGGCCACATTTGACCGATCCTGTGGTAGGCAACCACATAGATTTGTCTGAAATTTTAACACTATGAGATCTGGTGTTGTGATCACTAGGGGCCAAAACATTTCCTAGAGACATGTTGTTTTTAGAAACAAACTTCACTTCTTGTCCCAAAATTGTATTCAAAATTGGATCGACTGACAATATTGGGAGGAACCTTTTTACGATGTGAGCTACATCATAAAAATCTTTGCTAAATCTGGTGGAAAATATTACCTGTGAATCACTAAGATCACTATTTTTAGCAATATGAATTTTATCCTCCAAATATTGAGTTCTCGATTTTAAATCAGTTTTATCTTTTGCTTTATCAATAATTTTTTTGGAGTAGCCTCTATTTTGTAATCTCCTAATAGTTTCACATACGTTTTGGTACACCTCAGAATTTGTGCAGCATCTCTTCGCACGTATAAATTCTCCCGATGGTAAATTAGTGGTGATATGTTTGGGGTGGCAGCTCCTGGCGTGTAATAGGGAGTTGCCTGCTGATTTTTTTCGATATAAGCTACACTCCACCTTTTTGTTAAGAGAGTTACCTTCCAAAAAAATATCTAAAAACGCAATGCGGTTTTTATGTTGTTCAAAAGTGAAAAAAAATTACACGGGTTATTATTGATATAGTTGATGAAGTCAAAAATGTGTTTTTCAGACCCACGCCAAATAATAAGCACATCATATATAAATCTTAAAAAAATACCAATGTTTTTGCTGAATGGGTTGCAAATGTCAAAAATATATTGCTCCTCCCACCAACTCATGTAAATATTCGCCAGAGACGGGGAAAATTTTGCTCCCATAGAACAACCTTTGTTTTGAATGTAAAAATCATTAGAAAACATAAAAAAATTGTTTTTTAACAAACAATGTGTAGCAGTCAAAATAAATTCTTGTAGGTCTGGCGAATAGTTACTATATTTGTTCATTTGGTGTTTGAGGGCAATCAAAGCAAGATTATGGGGAATGGATGAATACAATGATTACACATCGCAGGTTATCCAACTAAAATCATCCTGCCAGGAGATGTTATTCATTACATTTAGCACATGTTTTGAATCCTGTAAAAAACTGGGGGAGTTTTGTGACAAAGTTTGCAATCTTGTATCCACCCATGCTGATAAATATTCCAGGAGAGAATCAATACCTGAAACTATAGGACGAAAAATCGGAGGAAAAATTTCTTTATAAAGTTTTGGTAATGCATGAAATAAGGGGATACGTGAGTCTGAAGGACACAAATAATCAACTTGTTTTTTATTTAAAATTCCCAAATGTAATCCCTCTTGCAATAAACTCAGTAATGATTCCTTAATTTTGCTAGAGGGATCATTGGGAATTTTTTTATATGTATTTTCATCATTCAACATGTGATTTAATTATTGTGTATAATTTCATAATTATAATCAATTTGTGACTGTGCAGTATTGTTTCCACATGGCAGGGCTCAGGAGGCAAAAAAGGGCTATTTGACTTATGGATTGCAGATTTCCCTACAATAGTTTGATGACTCCATTTGCAGAGCCCCCATGTTCCAGGACAACAGAAATCCCTCTCAAGTGACCCCCACATTTAAAATTACACACCACCAGGAATTCATCTACCGGTGACTGAAACTTGCAGCGCCATCAGGGCCGGATTATAGGCGGGGCAGGCGGGGCTCCAGCCCCGGGGCCCCTACCACAAGAGCTTCTGAGGGGGCCCCCACCACCATATGTGTGGCCACAATTTTATTAACGCTGCAGTGGTTCAGGACCGCACTGTACCTTTAAAGAATTTCAATCCTGGCTGCAGACACGCCCACTGCACGCTGTGTGGGCTGCGTCTGCAAGGATGATGTCACCGCGCGCCTGCTGCTGCTTCTTCCTGCCGAAGAGGAGCTTGTGGGAGGACCAGAGCAGAGGCCACAGTGGAGAACGGTGAGTATGACGTCATCCATCATGGTGCCGGGCAGGAGACTGCACTGAGGAGGCAGCAGGACGGGATTCCATAGTGTCAGCTCAGCGGCAGTTCTGAGGGGGATCAGTGTGAGTTATTGCAGGAGTGTGGCTGCAGCCTCATCCCTCCCCTGCAATAACTCACACTGATCTCCAGCAGAGAGCACAGACATCACTACACAGATCCTGCACTGATCACATCTGAGCCTGCAGCACAGATTATACTATATGGCCCATATTACATATGGAATATGTGAGGTCCTGTGGGTCCAGGTGTGATCAGTGCAGGGCATTGTATATCTGTGTACATGGTATACTACATCCAGTGTACAGAGTAGTGTGATATACTGTGTACACACATTAGATGGTATATAATAATATAATAATGTGTACATTGTATAACATCTGGTGTCTGTATCAAAGTAAACCCGATCAAATGCTGGGGCCCTGGGCTGCCAGGTGGGCCTACTCGCGGTGTCAGGAGTGGCGTACCGCTAGTCAGGGGGGCCTGGTGCCCGTGATACCACTGGCCTTCCCCCGCTGAGGATCATGCTTTCAGTTGTATCGGCATCGCAGTTGCCGATACAATTGAGAGCAATGATGAGATGGAGGGGCGCACTCCCTCTCTTATCATTCTCCCCGCTGGGTCTGTCGGCACTCTGACAGCTCTGCAGTGGAGCGCGGTGACATCATCACTGCGTGCCTGCTGAGAGGTCAGAGCGAGCGACAGCAATGGACACGCCAAGGAGATCAGAACAGCGGGGGAATGAGGAGAAGTGAGTATGTACAATCACTGTGGCCAGATGACCAAGGGGGTGCATTAAATGATATGGCGGCTGTATACTACATGAGGATGCCTAATGCTATCTGGTCTGCACTGTGCTATATAGGGGCTGTATAATACATGAGGATGCCTAATGCTATCTGGGTCTGCACTGTGCTATATGCGGGCTGTATACTACATGAAGGTGCCTAGTGCTATCTGGGTCTGCATTGTGCTATATGCGGGCTGTATACCATATGAGGATGCCTAAAGCTATATGGGTCTACACTGTGCTATATGGGGGCTGTGTACTACATGAGGGTGCCTAATGCTATCTGGGGTCTGCATTGTGCCGTATGGGGGCTGCATAGTGCCATATGGGGGCTGCATAATGCTACATGGGAGCTGCATAATACTATATGGAGGACTATGGGAGCATCATAACACTATATGGAGGAATATGGGGCTGCATACTACTATAAACCCAGAGTTGTATATCCCCTCCACCCTGGTGCCGTTTACCACTTCATAGCTGTATGTCCCCCCCACCACAGAGCTGTATACCCCCAGAGTTGCATGTCACCCCCCACCTCAGAGCTGTTTGTCCCCCACCTCAGAGCCACTGCCCCCCTCTAGAGCTGTATGCTCCCCTTTGCTGTATACCCCTTTCCTCAGTAATATGTATGCCCGCCAGTAATGTGTATGTCCCCAGCCTCTCTTGTGATGCATATACAGCAGTGTAAGTGTGCTCTATGTGTGGCCATGTCTGTTTGTGACGGGCACCAATCAGCATGGCACAGACACATGCCCAGGAGGAGCTGGATTGTGGAGGTGAATGAGGCTGTTGCTGGCTTCCGATTATTAAAAATATATATAAATACATAAAAATATAAAAATGTGTCTGTGTGGGCATGTATGATGTGTACTGTATCTACAGTATGTATATCAGAGTATATGACTGTGTCTAGATTTATGTCTATTTATATGTGTTTTTGTGTATTTCTCTTTAAATATATTTGGCCTGTATCTGTGCATGTCTATGTGTGGGTGGGGCCCACTAAGACTCTGTCTCCCAGGGCCCACAAAAACCTGGAGTCGGCCCTGCGTGTACCACTCATGTATTCTCCTGTACACTGTACAGGGGCGTACCTTTGGGGGTCATGCGGCATATTTTCCCCTGCATAGCAATCGGGGGGCACTATTGGAAAGTGTGAGGCAGCAGTATGGTGGGAGAAAATTGTAAGTGGACAGTATTGGGAAAGAAAAGTGTGAGGGGCATAGTATAGAGACTGGGTGGTGGAAGGGGATAAGCAGTGTAGAGAAGGGGCAGCATGGTGGCCAGTGTGAGGTCACAGTATGGAGGGCATAGTATGCTGAGGAGGGGGAATGTGAGACTGAGGTGCAGTGTAGAGAAGGGGCAGTATGGTGGCCAGTCTGAGGGCACAGTATGGAGGACACAGTATGCTGAGAAGGGGGAATGTGAGACTGAGGTGCAGTATAGTGACTGGATAGTGAAGGAGGTAGGCAGTATAGAGAAGGGGCAGCATGGTGGCCAGTGTGAGGTCACAGTATGGAGGGCACAGTATGCTGAGGAGGGGGAATGTGAGACTGAGGTGCAGTGTAGAGAAGGGGCAGTATGGTGGCCAGTGTGAGGGCACAGTATGGAGGGCACAGTATGCTGAGGAGGGGGTGTGTGAGACTGAGGTGCAGTATAGTGAGTGGATAGTGAAGGAGGTAGGCAGTATAGAGAAGGGGCAGCATGGTGGTCAGTGCGAGGGCACTGTATGGAGAGCACAGTATGCTGAGGAGGGGGAATGTGAGACTGAGGTGCAGTACAAAGAAGGGGCAGCATGGTGGCCAGTGTGAGGGCACAGTATGGAGGGCACAGTATGCTGAGGAAGGGGAATGTGAGACTGAGGTGCAGTATAGTGATTTTGGTACTGAAGGTGAGGGCAGTATAGAGAGGGGATAGCATGGGGAACAGTGTGAGGGTACAGCTCAGGAGGGGGAGTGTGAGGAGGGGGCACAGTATAGACATTTAGAAGTACAGTATAGTGGGGACAAAATGTAGAGGATGGTGTGAAGAGGGGGCCCAGTACTGAAAGAAGAGGCCATGTACTAAAAGAGGGACATTGTGTGGGTTATTTTGTGCAGGGAGCACAGTGAGGGGCAATTATTTATTCAGGCGCACAGCGTAGGTCATATATTTATATTTAGGAGCATTATAATTATTCTGCTATTTATTTTTAAGGGCATAATGTCAAGATGTGCTGCAGAAGACCCGGGAGATCTGCAGAGATGAGCTGTGGAAGTGAAAAGTCATCATGACGTCTGGACAAGATGGAGAAGAAAGAATAAGATGACTCCGATCGGAAAAGATGTCACCTACAAGGTACCTGGATATAAATGTATGTTTGTGACACTTAATGCTTCTCATCAGGACTGTGGATCCTGTATGGTCCAAAGTCTGATAAATACTAATAACTAGAGATGAGCGAACCGGTCGTGGTTCGGCTCGAGTTCGGTTCGTCGAACGGAGGTCTCGTTCGAGTTCAGTTCGGCGAACGTTCGACGAACCGAACTCGAACCAATAGGAAATAATGGGAGGCTATCACAAACACATAAAAACGCATTATAAATGTACACATACAGTTAATAAACATTGCCATAACACTTACCGGTCCCCGCGATCCCTCCTGCACTCTGTCTCCTGCCGCTATTCCATCCGATGATCGCTGAATCCTCCCGGTGACCAGCACTGCCAGCAGTGATGCAGGACCTATCGTGACGTCAAAATAGCCATGTGACCAGTCACGTGGCTATTATCTCATTGGCTACAGACTGGTCACATGGCTTTGATGTCATGTCCTGTCCTAGGTCCTGTCATTGCACTCTCCGGTACACGGTGCACATTTGTGTATCGCCGTGTACCGGCGACATGCTCTAGCACACGGTCGACTCCCCGTTCCGTTAGGGACCGGCTGACACAGCCGGTCATTAACGGAGATCACCGTTGCCATAGCAACGCAGTTAGCGGTGACGTCACCGCTAACCGCGGCTCCGGGAATTACATGATCGGAGCACCGTTGCTATGGTAACACGTCTGTCAGCGTTACCGCTGTTACCGCTAACAGCCACCAGCACTGATCACTCACGGAGTGAAGGCTGCACGCTGCTTCCCGTGCAGCCTTCACAGAGTGAAGGCTGCACGGGAAGCAGCGTCTTCCCCCATGCAGCAGTGATGGAGCAGAGCTGCATTTGTTGAACGAGAAAGCCAGAAGACCATGGATCTTGGAGAGCTGACAGGGGGTAATAAAGATGGAGTCTCTAATGTGTCTGTGTATTTATTTCTATTATTTATTCTATTTCTATTCAGGGCTGTTGGAAGAGTTGGATACAGCGCCAGATGGTGGCGCTTCTATGAAAGCGCCATTTTCTAGGGCGGCTGCGGACTGCAATTCGCAGCAGAGGCGCCCAGAAACCTCGGGCTAACCTGTGCTGCAGATTCCAATCCCCAGCTGCCTAGTTGTACCTGGCTGGACACAAAAATGGGGCGAAGCCCACGTCATTTGTTTTTTAATTATTTCATGAAATAAGTGAAATAATTAAAAAAAAAATGGGCTTCCCTATATTTTTGGTTCCCAGCCGGGTACAAATAGGCAACTGGGGATTGGAGGCAGCCCGTGGCTGCCTGCTGTACCTGGCTAGCATACAAAAATATGGCGAAGCCCACGTCATTTTTTTGGTGGGCAAAAAACTTCTGCATACAGTCCTGGATGGAGTATGCTGAGCCTTGTAGTTCTGCAGCTGCTGTCTGCTCTTCTCCATACAGACAGACAGCAGCTGCAGAACTACAAGGCTCAGCATACTCCATCCAGGACTGTATGCAGAAGTTTTTTGCGCCCTGAAAAAATTATGTGGGCTTCGCCATATTTTTGTATGCTAGCCAGGTACAGCAGGCAGGTACGGCTGCCCCCAAACCCCAGTTGCCTATTTGTACCCGGCTGGGAACCAAAAATAAAGGGAAGCCCTTTTTTTTATTATTTCATGAATTTCATGAAATAATTAGAAAACAAATGACGTAGGCTTCGCCCCATTTTTGTGTCCAGCCAGGTACAACTAGGCAGCTGGGGATTGGAATCCGCAGCACAGGTTGGCCTGAGCTTTCTGGGCCCCACTGTTGTGAATTGCAGTCTGCAGCCACCTCAGAAAATGGCACTTTCATAGAAGTGCCATCTTCTGGCGCTGTATCCAACTGTTCCAGTACCTGCCTGCTATACCTAGCTAGCATACAAAAATATGACGAAGCTCACGTCCTTTTTTTGTAGTTTTTTGGCAAAAAAAATAAAAAATGCTTCCCTGGATTTTCCATTGCCAGTGAAGGTAACACCAAGCAGTGGGGGTTAGCAGCCAGTAGCTGCTTGGATTACCCTTAGCTAGCAATACAAAAAATGCAGCGGGAGCCCATATATATTTTTTTTAATTATTTATTTAAATAACTAAAAACAAAATGGGCTTCCCTGTATTTTGATTGCTGTACATCACAGTGCTGTAAAAATAAATCTTTAAAAAAAATGACGTAGCGCTCCTCGGTATTTTTGATTCTCAGCGCAGATAAAGCAGACAGCTATGGGTTGCCACCCCCATCTGCCTGCCGTTACCTTGGTTGGCAATCAAAATACAGGGAAGCCCATTAATTTTTTCTATTTAAAAAATAGTTAAAAAAAAATGACGTTGGGTCCCCCCATTTTTGATAGCCAGCTAGGGTAAAGCAGACGGCTGTAGCCTGAAAACCACAGCTGGCAGCTTTACCGTGGTTGGGGATCCAATGTGGAGGCCCCCCCAGGCTCTTTTTTTATAATTATTTTATAAATATTAATAATTACACAAAAAAAGTAGGGTCCTGCCCAAATTGGATCACCAGCCAAGGTAAAGCGGACAGCTGTGGTCTGGTATTCTCAGGGTGGGAAGGTCCATAGTTATTGGGCCTTCACAGCCTAAAAATAGCAGGCCGCAGGCACCCCAGACGTGGCGCATCCACTAGATGCGCCAATCCTGGCGCTTCACCCCAGCTCATCCCGTGCCCTGGTGCAGTGGCAAACGGGGTAATAAATCGGGTTGATACTAGCTGTAAAGTCACCTGAGATCAAGCCCAGCAGTTTGTGATGTCATGGCGTCTATTAGATACCCAACATCATAAACTGTCAGTACTAACAAAAAAAAAATCGACAAAAGAAATTTATTTGAAAAAACAGTCCCCAAAACATTTCCTCTTTCACCAATTTATTGTAAGAAAAAAAATAAAGGGGTCCCACGACGACTCTGGACCGTCTAGAATATGGGGGGGAGACACTCAGGGAACGTATCCCCCATTTTCTAGGAGTGCAGACCCTTCATGTGAGGAGTGTGCGTGCAATGAATCTGCACTCACTCTCCCCGGGTCCACAGCAGCAGAGTCCATGTCGTAATGGTTGCTACCAAAAGCTACAATGCCCTGCTCATGAGGTAAGGGCATGCCTAATCAGGAGAACTATTCTACATTTCCAAATATTGGTATTTGCTGATATTATTGCTATTCCACCTACTATATATTGGGGATAGGATCTTGAAGATGGAATACTCCTTTAAGTCCAGTTATCCAGCTGAATGAATACTTAACAACAGAGCTCGCTATTTAGATGTGTTTTCTTGTGGCGTATAACAGACTCTCATGTTTGGTAGTCGTTCAGCAGGGAAACTATAAAACCAAATCCCTCCATTTGGAAATGTAGTATAGCTCTCCTGATCAATTATGTTCCTTACCTCATGAGCAGGGCATTGCAGTAATAATAATAATTTATTCATTTATAAAGCATTATTAATTCCACAGCGCTGTATGTCTTTGGAGTGTGGGAGGAAACCGGAGTACCCGGAGGAAACCCATGCAAACACGGGGAGAACATACAAACTCCTTGCAGATGGTGTCCTTGGTGAGAATTGAATCCAGGACCTCAGCGCTGCAAGACTGCAGTGCTAACCACTGAGCCACCGTGCCGCCCATTTAGCTTACAGATGCATAACCACCACTCACTGTGTCTGAACACAGGAAGCTGAGCTGACAGCCGCTCTGTGCATGCGGCAGCGTCTATTGTGAAGCAGAGGGCCGTGGGAGGATCAACGCTGCACAGGTACCGTGGGACACCGGGGAACACCGGTGGGTTTATAGGGGGTGACCTGGCAGGGCCTGGGGAGGAGTTTTCTGATGCATGTGTCATGGCACATGCGACAGAAATCAGAGGAGTAGGGTGAATGCGGCCGGCGCGCTGCTGTGCGTGCGGCCATCTTGGATTTCTGGGAGGGCATCGGGGGGGGCACTTTGGCGACACCAGGGGACCGGGGAGGAGATTTATCATGTTTGTTCATGCCAGATGGGAGATAAATAATTTTATACCGGCGCTGTCATTTACTGTAACGTGATCATCGGTGTACGGTGTATACCTGTGATCACGTGAGCAGGGACCGGAAAAACCGTCCTGAATCATGATCTCCAGGGTCTCAGCTAGCCCTGAAACCCCGGAGATTTTCTGACGCCGGGGGGCGTTATTCACTTATTTCTGCCTGCTGTTTATAAACAGCAGATCAGAATAAGGCTACATTAACACGACCGATCCATTTTTGCGGTCTGCAAAAAACAGTCCGTTTTTTTTCACGGGTGCATCCGTGTGGCATCCGTTTCCGTTATGTAGACGGTCCGTATGTCATCTGTTTGTCATCTGTGTGCCTTCCATTTTTTTTGTGTACTGCAAAAAAACTGAAGGAGGGAAAATACATAAATTTACCCAGGATCCATAGCTTCATCCTACATGAGGCGGTCACATTTTCACTCCAGTGCCATTTTCTACTGCTTTTCACAGCGTAGAGCGCTCTGGTGATTTTTTGTGCACTTCATATCAGTCTTATCTGTCATTATAATGGCAGAAAGACACATAATGTCCCACTGTCCTGCATTTTGTAATTTTGCACCCTTTGGTGCCTTTCATGTGGCACTAAGGGGTGCTTAGCCAAAAAAATGAAAAAAAAAATGAAAAAAAAAATGACGTAGGGTTCCCCCTATTTTTGTAGCCAGCTAGGGTAAAGCAGATGGCTGCAGCCTGCAGACCACAGCTGGCAGCCTCACCTTGGCTGGTAATCCAAAACTGAGGGCACCCCACGCTGTTATTTTAAATTAAATAAATAATTAAAAAAAAACAAACACTTAGGGGTCCCCCCAAAATTGGATCACCAGCCAAGGTAAAGCAGACAGCTGGGGTCTGATATTCTCAGACTAGGGAGGTCCATGGTTATTGGACTCTCCCCAGCCTAAAAATAGCAGGCCGCAGCCGCCCCAGAAGTGGCGCATCCATTAGATGTGCCAATCCTGGTGCTTCGCCCTAGCTCATCCCATGCCCTGGTGCGGTGGCAAACGGGGTCATATATGGGGTTAATACCAGATGTGTAATGTCACCTGGCATCAAGCCCTGGGGTTGGTGAGGTCAGGCGTCTATCAGAGACCCGACATCACCAACCCAGTCAGTAATAAAAAAAAAAATAGACGACAAACACATTTTTATTTGAAAAAACACTCCCCAATACATTCCCTCTTTAACCAATTTATTAGAAAGAAAAACAAATCCAGGTCTGGTGTAATCCAAGGGGTTGCCATGACGATCCACACTGTCTCAGTCAATGAAGAGCAGGATGTTCCCCATTGGCTGGGAGAGCAGTGCAGTGACCTGAGCTAACATCAATGGGTCAGCCCAGGTCACTGCAGGGGATGACAAGTGCTGCTGTCAGCGAGGTATATTACCTGCGCTGATCTCCTGCACTGCTGACAGCACCTGTCACTGAGTTCAATGACCGCCGCCTTCACAGCCAAGTATTGCGAGCGGCCCGTGACATCACCACTAGTCAGTCTCGGCTCGGAAGCGAGAGAAGGTGATGTGACAAGCGGCGGCCATGGAGGACAGTGACAGCGCTGAGGTCGGGACTTCATCACCGCAGGTAAGCTGAGCGGGACCATGTGTGCAGAGTGCAGGTGGGCGGAGCCATGTGTGCTGGCGGCGGAGTGCGAAGTGGGTGGCGCTGAGGACGTCAGTGTTGTGGACTGCTTGGCTGGGGACGTGTGAGTGAGTGTGTGTGTGTGTGTGTGTACATGCCACGTGCAGGAGGGGGCGGAGTGAGCTGAGCGGGGAAGTGTGGGCTTCCTGCACGTAACTAGGATAAACATCGGGTTACTAATCAAAGTGCTTTGCTTGGATACCCGATGTTTATCTTGGTTACCAGCTTCTGGCAGGCTGCCAGCGATGGCTCCTGCACACTGTAGCTGTAAAAAGCCCTGCTTTTTGCTGCTAGAACCGTTCTCGAACGTATCTAGAACTATCGAGCTTTAGCAAAAAGCTCGAGTTCTAGTTCGATCTAGAACAGCCCCCAAAATCACTCGAGCCGCGAACTGGAGAACCTCGAACCGCGAACCGCGCTCAACTCTACTACTAATAACAACTCCCAGAATTTTCTTAGAATTGTTAAGGACATACTGGGAGTTGTTAATTCATGTGATACAAATGTATATATGGATATGACATTACAATATATTGTTGTAGTAAACTTGGTGCTTTAGTCATGTATTGGTGGTTCTGGTGATATATTCCTTTACTGATTAGGGTGCTAGTGATGTATTACTGTACTGCTGGTGGTTCTGGTGATGTATTTATATACCTTTTACTGATTCTGATCCTGTACACATGTAGCAAGCCATAATTTATAAAATTACATAACCACAAGGGTTTCTACATTAGTATTTATGTTATTAGCATTAAAGGGATTGTCCAGGTGTGTGAAATCTATGTGACTACAGACTTCTGAATCCTCAGTGTGCACACTGTCAGGACTCTCAGATGCCAGCAGTGAGAGCTTGAAGGCACTAACCACAAGTATAATCACAATTTACTTATATTGAGTGAGGCTGCACTAATTTGAATGTAGCCGGAAGTAGACAAATTACATACTTGCGGTCCTCTGACTACTTGCTCATGACATGGGAAAATCATGACAGTGTGCAGTCCGTAAGCTGTGAGAATTCAGAAGTCTGCAGTCATATATAATAACTACAAATTTTCTTTGTGGACCTGGACAACCCTTTTAATAATAAAATTAATCCCTGTAGCATGCCTAATCCTAACAACCTGTAATATACTCAATGTAAGGATTCGGCTCTGCTTGCCAATTCCAGAAGTGGTCACATGACCACTTGCAGGTAATTTTCATACTTCCAGTCACAATTAGCTTCTCTTCCTGCTTCTCTTTATGGGCTGTAGTATTTCACTGAATATTGAGAGAATTAGGAAGAGCAGCTCATCGGCACGTGGCAAGTGTGAAAATGGCGTATTAAGCTGTCACATGACCACTACTCACGGCACATAAGCTGTGTGTAGGAGGGGGCGCAAAACTGAACGATCCACCTCTGGTACTGTATATGGTATACCTTGTACAGACATCAGCTGTTATGTACTTTTCCGGAGATAATACAATAGAGAGCACATTGTTATTTTTAGCAACCATTGCTTCCAGTGAAAACTTTCCCTTTCTGCATTTTTTCTATTCTTTGGCTGTCTTAACATTGGGATCAATAAAAAATGTGAGTAACTCTACTTTTTGTGTATAAGTGATGGCTGTGAGTTATCCTGGACTGTATCTGTATTGTAGTACTGTAAATCTGAATGTGGTAGAACAGGATAAGATCCATACTCATTGGATTTATATCTAAGGCTTTGTGCGCACTAGAAATGTGAAGTTTCTCAAGAAAATTTCTTGAGAAACTTCTGGGAGTGGAAGATTTCCGGACCTCCGGAAAAAATCCGCGGTAAATGCGCGGTAAATCCGCATGCGGATTTGCCGCGATTTTCCCGCAGGTTGTTCCCGGCGGATTTTGCAGGCTGTACTGCAGAAATCCGCAGGTACCTGCAGAAAAGAATTGACATGCTCATTTTCTCAAGAAATTTTCTCAAGAAAATCTTCAAGGAAATTTCTTAAGAAAAATCCGCAGCGTGCGCACAGCTATTTTTTTTTCTCATAGGATTTGCTGGGAAATGTCTGCACAAAGATTGCAGACATTTCTCAAGAAATTTCCGCAGCAAATCCGCGGGTAAATCCGTGGGTAAAACGGCCTAAAGCGCACATAGCCTAAATGCTACAGTTCACGCTCTACTGTTATGGCTAAAAATGTTAACGTTATTGGGCCCCCACCAGATTTTCTGCTTAGGGGCCCCCACCAACCTTAATCTGGCCCTGAGCGCCATACATGTACAGTGGTTTGTGGGAAGGTGGATGTCAGGAAGGGGTATATTGCACTTCACTTGGATGTCATCAATGCAGTTTGATGTTTCACAAGCACCCATAGACTTGTATATGCACACTTGAGCCAAGATATACTGAATCACAGTTTATTTTTTCTCATGACAGTTTGGCATAAGAAAATAATTGCAGATATGCACTGCCTTATTGAATAGCATTGGTCAGAGTGCAATCTGAGATTTTCTCGCAATGTACTTGTCCGATTCATACGCTCATGTGACCTTAGATTAAAGGGTACTTTACATGTTGCAAGATCGGTACCGATATCGCTAGTGAGCGTACCCGCCCCCGTCGGTTGTGCGTCACGGGCAAATCGCTGCCCGTGGCGCACAACATCGCTAACACCCGTTACACGGATTTATCTTCCCTGCGACGTCGCTCTCTGGCAGGCGATCCGCCTCCTTTGTAAGGGGGGCGGTTCGTGCGGTCACACGGCAGCCGTCCAATAGCAGAGGAGGGGCAGAGATGAGCGGCCGGAACATGCCACCCACCTCCTTCCTTCCTCATTGCCGGTGGACGCAGGTAAGGAGATGTTCGTCGTTCCTCCGGTGTCACACATAACGATGTGTGCTGCCGCAGGAATGACGAACAACATCGTACCTGCAGCAGCAACGATATTTGGGAAGCAGCGTGTCAACGAACAACGACTTTTCACGTTTTTGCGCTTGTTGAGAGTCGTTCCTTGGTGTCACATGCTGCAATGTCGCTAACGGGGCCGGTTGTGCGTCACTAATGACGTGACCCCGACGATAAATTGTTAGCGATGTCGCAGCGTGTAAAGCACCCTTTAGTGTGAGAGTGAGGACAAGGTTGCCAGAAAATCTATTGAAATGCATTTAGAGTCAGGAGTTAAGCCTGCTTTACATGGGATGACCGATTGTGCGATTTCACAATCGATCGTACCCGCCCCCGTCGTTTTTGCGTCACGGGCAAATCGCCACCCGTGTCGCACAAAGTCGTGAAACCCCTGTCACACGCACTTACCTGCTGAGCGACCTCGCTGTGGGCGGCGAACGTCCACTTCCTGAATGTGGAGGGACGTTCGGCGTGACAGCGACGTCACACAGCCGCCAGCCAATAGAAGCAGAAAGGCGGAGATGAGCGGGATGTAAACATCCCGCCCACCTCCTTCCTTCCACATAGCCGGCGGGTGCCACGGGACGCAGGTAAGCAGAGTTCATTGCTCCCGTGGTGTCACACGGAGCGACGTGTGCTGCCACGGGAACGATGAACACCCGGCACAAGTACAAATAAACGATATTATGAAACTGAGCGACGAGTACACGACTCACGAATTGTGAGCAATACTAAGTCGCTCAGAGGTTTCACACGAGACGACATCGTGTATGATGCCGGACGTGCGTCACGAAAACCGTGACCCCGACGATGCATCGCACGATCCATCGCACGATCCATCGTCTCGTGTAAAGGAAACCGATGGTACAACTGTCATGTGACCTGGCAACTTGTTAGACTCCAGTAAGGAGTCATATGGACATGTTCTCATGTTCTTGGACTCAGAAACCATGCAGCATATACTAGATGTAGTGTGAGTTTACATACTTTTAGGTGGGGTTTTTAAAACTATGTCTGTGTATACTGTCACTTATAACTTGTCTTCATTTAATGCATCATCTGATGTTCTCTCTTATGTATTATATTCTTTCTCATCAAATAATGCTCTCAAATTAAGAATGATCTCAGTGGAATAAATGCATCTTAAACCCACATAAACTATTCCTTTAAATGATCCCTCTGTATATAATGGTGTGCAAGAGTAATGAACATGCTATTGTCTTCTGCCTTCGTTCCTGTAGAGATCATTTCCGGAAGGACATTCATTAGGAGCCTAGATAAGCAGCCATTTATTACTTTTAATATGTTTCAGTTTATGAATGTTAAGGGAAGAGATCCCAGCATTCTGTATAGTTGTAGAAAGTGGACAATATTAAAGTAAACTTTAGAGTCAAAGTAAATGAATTATTCTGTAATTACTATCTCCCATGCAAACAATTGTTATTGAATATTGTGCCTGAGCAATCCAATTCAATTCGTTTGCCTATTTCTCTAAAGATCATATTACATAATTAGGTCAAGCATTGCTAAATAAATGAAAGTGGTCACTTAACATTTATCACATGAAGTGTATGATCCTCATTCATATGCCTTGATTAAAGAATATTATTGTCATGTGTCATCAAGGAGTCAACCTTTACTTGGGAGTATATAGCTGCAGAGACCTATGACAAACAGCTGAACAGGCAAGGGGCAGCAAAGGCCAGGCATTTTAGCTGCAGTGACATGTAGAATCAAATGGCATCCACGTCACATTTGTAGATAGGGCTCTGTTTTAACGCAGAGTATTGTCCCAAGTGGGATGACAAGACATACCGTGTTTAGAATACTCTGTTCTTTAAAGGGAATCAATCACCAGGATTTTCGGATATAACCTAAAGTCAGTGCTATACTGGCACTATCAGGCTGATTCTCTACATACCTTTAGTGGTTAGTTTGGATGTTTAGGTTTTGAAATCCAAAAAAGTAAAGTTTATATAACACTGGTCAACGCAATTTTTCTGGCAAAAGGTTTTAAAACATATTTTAAGTCAATTTTGCCTGCTGATTACGAATATGAATTCCGTTTTTGGCTATCACATCAGGATTTCGAGATATTTTCAATTTTTGATGAAAATTACTCACATCAAATGTTTTATGATAAAAACACATTTTAGGTACTACATTTTGTGTATTTGTAATCAAGGAATAACAAAGCTTACAAAGTCTATGTACAGCAAATCAAATATAAAAGAATTAAACAACAAAATATAAAAACACATATATATGGCACACAGATGAATGGCAAATGGCAGTTATTTGAACTTTCTTTTCTTGGCTGATCTGTGATGTACAGCTTCTGGGTTGTCTCTCCTCAAGCTCCAGCAATAGTCAGCCATCATGTGTGAGTCCCACCGACCTTGATACCGTTCTTCCATTGTTTTAATGTCCTGAGGAAAATGCTCCCCTTGTTCCTCGCTCACATCCCCAAGGTTCTCTGGAAAAAGTCAAAATGGCTGTATAAATAGTGAATCTTGATACTCATTCTACATCCAATATTTCGCAGACTCATTAGTAGTTCTTCCACAATCTCTTCATAGTTGTCTGCTTTCTTATTCCCTAGAAAATTCTGCACCACATTACAAAATGCATTCCAAACTCTTTCTTCTGTCTCAGTCATTGATGTGATAAAATTTTGGTCTCTCATAAGTGTTCTTATTTGAGGTCCATCAAATATTCCAGCCTTTTTCTTCTCTGCACTAAGACCAGGAAAAGTTGAACATATATAGTTAAAGCATTCTCCACTGTGATTGAGAGCTTTGACAAACTGCTTCATCAATCCAAGTTTTATGTGCAAGGGAGAAAAGACAATGTTCTTCCTAACCACTAGAGGATCATGGAAGACATTCTTATTGCCAGATGCTAAACTCTGTCCCTGAGGCCATTCAGTTTTCACCCAATGCTCTGCTGTAGCTCTACTGTCCCAGTAGCACAGCAGAGAACAAGGGTGTTTTGTGTACCCTCCTTGCAGACCCAATAGAAAGTTAACCATTTTCAAATCAGCACAAATTAACCACCCATGAACATTATATTATAACCTCTCTAGAACAATCTTTTTTTTTTTTTATTCTTCTTTAAGTTTTACAGAATGACCTATTGGTACAGAGCCATACTTATTTCCATTGTGTAACAGAACACATTTTAAAATTCTTTTGGAACTATCAATAAAATGCCTCCAATCCCTTGAATCATATGCTGGAAGTCCCATAAAAAAGTAGCCCTTCAACATCAGTACAATAGACAAGCTGGCCATCTGAATGGAAGTTCTTATGCAGTTCTGCTTCCTTGTTACGATAAAATGAGACACTTGTTCCGGGTTTCAACATTCAATTCTCTTGTAGTCTTAAAGCCAATAATTCAGCAGACTCTTTTGGTAGATAAAGATCTCTAACCAGATCATTCAAAGCAGACTGAGTAAACAGAATTGGTTTGTCACAATTTTCATCACATGGCTGAAAAATATCTGGACTGTCTTCTTCATCAGTATAACAATGTGAGGGGAGATCTGTGTCAACGTTATCTGGAAGCACAGTATATTTTAGAGCAGGTATACTATGGGCAACTGGTCGAATAGCTGAAGGGATACTCTGGTATTGCAAATATTGCTTGTTTTTCTTATTGAAACCTTTTATATCGACAAGGCAGAAATAGAAGTCTTCTAAATGATTGCTTGGTTCTCTCCAAACCATAGTAACTCCAAACTGAATTTTAGCATTCTTTCCTTGAGCCCATGATCTCAAGCTCTCAATACAGGTTTTGCACACTTTGTGAGGAGCCCAATGCTTGTCTTGGTCTCCAAGTTTTACTTAGAAGTACGCAAAATACACCCTCTTAACAACGTCAGTAATGTTGCGCCTCTGAGTCTTCACAGTAAAGTTTCCACAGATGTAACAAAAAATATTTGGATCATTTGAGCACTGTCTTCTGCGAGATGTAGAGGCCATTGTTATATCAGCAAAACATCCTGCAGAGAAATACAAGATAAAAGTTGTTAGCTACCTGAGTTGTTCATTGAATTTCTGCCCCCCCCTCCACACCTTAGGTATTGATTCACAAACAATAAACAGAAAAACAGCAGGATAAAAACAATAAATATCAAAATTCATTGAAAATTTCAATAAATAAAAAGTACCTGCACACGACTGTTGTGTACGTTGAAAACTGTTTGTTTACTTTCTTATCATAACAAATGGGAATTATGCATGTTCAAAGAAAACAAAGATATTCTCACATCTATTGGGAGACTAAATGAAAACTAAATTTACCTTAGTGAACCGTATAAGGCTATGTGCACACGCTGCGTTTTTTTGACGCTGCGTTTTTGTGCGTTTTTGGCCGCTAAAAACGCACAAAAACGCACCTGCGTCGAAAAAACGCGGCAAAAAACGCACGCGTTTTGCCGCGATTTGGTGCGTTTTTTTGCTGCGTTTTGCTGCGTTTTTGCTCACTGCGTCCTTATGCGTTTTTTATCAGTGAACAAAAAAAAAAAAGGTCTGATGTCATTTCCTTCTTCAATGTGTTCTTCATTCTCCACTAGTGTATGCAGAAGAGCAGACAGCTGCAGAACTACAAGGCTCAGCATCCTCGATCCAATAGTGTATGCAGGACAGCAGCTGTCGAACTACAAGGCTCAGCATCCTCAATCCAATAGTGTATGCAGGAGAGCAGACAGCAGCTGTCGAACTACAAGGCTCAGCATCCTCCTTCCAGGACTGTATGCAGGATTTCTTTGCCCCCCCAAAAAAAAAAAATGACGTGGGCTTCGCCATATTTTTGTATGCTAGCCGGGTACAGCAGGCAGGTACGGGCTGCCCCCAACCCCCAGCTGCCTATTTGTACCCGGCTGGGAACCAAAAATATAGGGAAGCCCTTTTTTTTAAATTATTTCATGAATTTCATGAAATAATTTAAAAAAAAAAAATGACGTGAGCTTCGCCCCATTTTTGAGTCCAGCCGGGTACAACTAGGCAGCTGGGGATTGGAATCCACAGTGCAGGGTGCCCATGCTTTCTGGGCACCCCCGCTGTGAATTGCAGTCCCGCAGCCACCCCAGAAAATGGCGCTTTCATAGAAGCGCCATCTTCTGGCGCTGTATCCAACTCTTCCGGCTGCCCTGATGCCGGGTGGCTAGCCGGGTAATAATGGAGTTAGGGCTAGCTGTATATTATCAGCTAGCCCTAAGCCCGAAATTCATGGTGTCACGCCAATATTAGACATGGCCACCATGAATTTCTAGTAAAGATAAAAAAAAAACACAACACAGAAAAATATTTTTATTAGAAATAAAACACAACACAATTAGTGACTCCATCTTTATTGAAATAAACCCCCCTCCGCAGTAATCCTGGGTCAAGGGTCCCACGCCGTCCAATCAGGATCCAATATCATCTGATCGGTTTGCTGGAAGGCAAAGCGATCAGATGATCTGTCAGGTTCTAGGGCCTGAATCCCATCACACATCAGCTGATTGTATAAACGACTTTTATACAATCAGCTGATGCATCAGTAGAAAAAAAAAAAAAAAATAATACTCACTTATGTGCTGAATTACCGGCAGCTCCCGGAGCGATGGGGCGGGAGTCTGATCCCGTCCGATCGCTGCAGCAGCTGCCGGTAATCAGGGATGAAGTCTCCTGACGCATCCGCTGATACCGGCCGGGCGCCCGCGTCAGCCCGAGACTCGATCAGCTGATGCGTCAGGTGACTGCATCAGGTGATCCATCGCCAGGTCCTGCAAGCAAGGTCCTGCCCCGGGGAGACTGCACACAGCCAGAGCGGGAGCGGCGATACCGTGACAGGAGCTGGGAGCGGGCATGGCACCGCGAGGCTGCAGACAGGTGAGTATAACTTTTTTTTTTTTTATTCTACTGTTAACTTTTGTTTTCACAGCCGCTTCCACCTCCCGCCCAGACATGGCGCCGCACGGCAGCATACATGCACAGGACGGGAGATGGACGCGGCGGTGACGGTACCGGGAGGATTCACGCTTCTGTGTATACTGACAGAAGGAATCCTCTTCCTGTACACGTCACTTTACTACCCACCTCCTGCGCTTATAGCTGCGTTTTTGGTCTTAGAAACGCACCAAAACGCAGCTATTTGCCTTTCTCATTGCGTCTTTCAACATCCCATTGAACTCAATGGATGAAAAGCGCAGTGAAAAACGCGGGAATAATTGACATGCTGCGTTTTTGTGGTCACCACAAAAACGCAGCTGAAAAAAAACGCTGTGTGGGGACAGCAAAAATGAAAACTCATAGACTTTGCTGGGGAAGCAAAGTCATGCAGTTTTGAGGCCAAAAACGCACCCGAAAAACGCGCAAAAACGCCGAGAAAAACGCACCGTATGCACATAGCCTAAGGGTGCTTTACATGAGACGATCTATCGTGCGACAGATCGTCGGGGTCACGGTTTTTGTGACGCACATCCGGCATCGCTTGCGACGTCGGGATGTGTGACACCTCCGAGCGACGCAGTATCACTCACAAATCGTGAGTCGTGTACTCGTCACTCGGTTTCATAATCTCGTTTAATTAAAATGGCACCGGTTGCTCATCGTTCCCGGGGTAGCACACGCCGTTCCGTATGACACCCCAGGAATGATGACCAGCAGCTCTGTCCCGCGGCACCCGCCGGCTATGCGGAAGGAAGGAGGTGGGCGGGATGTTTATGTCCCGCTCATCTCCGCCCCTCCGCTTCTATTGGCCGGCGGCTGTGTGACGTCGCTATGACGCCGAACGTCCCTCCCACTTCAGGAAGTGGACGTTCGTCGCCCACAGCGAGGTCGTCCAGAAGGTAAGTACGTGTGACGGCGGTTAAACAAGTTTGTGCGCCACGGGCAGCGATTTGCCCGTGACGCAAAAACGACGGGGGCGGGTACGATCGATTGTGAAATCGCACAATCGGTCGTCCCGTGTAAAGCAGGCTTAATTTTCGAGTTTGCACTGACTTTGCACTGACTGGCTGGTTGCCCTCAAAAGACAAATGCAAGAGAGGACAGGATAATGTGAAGAGTCCCCATGAGTAGTTGTTTCAACACCGCAACTGGAATTGCTCAGCAGTTCAGCACTGAACAGGATAAGGATCTCTCTCGTCATACAGTGTCACAACGATTAAGCGCATTTGGACTGAAAGCCCATTCTGCAGTTACCAAACCTTTCATTAGCAGAAAGAATCAAAAGGCTAGACTCATCTTTGGTGAGCAGCATGTTATGTGAACAGAGGAGATGAAAGCAAGTTTATTTTATTTGGGTTTGATGGGAAACATTATGTTTGTCGATAAACTGGGGAAAGACTGAACTCAAAGTGTGTTAAGAAGTCAGTAAATGTTTTCTGCAGCTGGAGTTGGAGCTCTCACACATGGTAGAGTGAACGCAAGTGTGTAACAGAACCTTCTTCAACAACACGCGGTTCCTTTTATGTTCATCACTCAATCAGACAGCAATTTTCATGTAGGAAAATGCCCCCCTGTCACACAGCAAATAGGTAAAGCAGTTCCTTGAAATAGAAAACATTGAAACAATGAAATGGCCAGCCCAGAGTCCTGATCTAAACCCAATAGAAAACCTGTGGAAAATCCTTGGTAACAAAGTTATGGCCAAGAAACCCACAATAGTCAAAGAACTGTGGAAGAGACTGGAAAAAGAGTGGACCAAAATCACTCCAGAGCAGTGTGAGACTAGTGATGTTCTATGACTGTAGATATGCTGAAGTCAATTCAAAGAAAAGCCTGTACACTTTCTACTGATTAATGACTGTTGTTACCTTCAGAAAATGTAGTTATAATCTTTCTCTGTGCTACTGTCATTGCTGTTCTCTAATTATGATCATCACGTTTTGGGAAAAATAAAGGTTTTATGGTGATAAACTTTGGATGTTTTGTAAAGCACTGCTCTAGTGGCATGGTGTACCCCTTACAAAAAACCTTCAAATGTTGATCAATGTAGATTACATTATTTCTGAAAAAAAGCAAGTGATCATACATTGTTCTCTAATTTTGATCTACAGTGTAGATCTGCAACAGAGAAAACATTGATTTTATCAAAATGACAGCAAGCAGCCCAATAAGTGACATATCACTGGAATCAGGGTCTCTGCCTCTACATCATGCTTCTCTCAGATGGGGTAGCAAAAACCTGGTGAGAGATTCCCTTTAAGTGGTGTGAAAAAAATCAGAAATTCATAAAATAAAAAAAAGTGTTTAAGTTGCCATTTTCACAAACCGCTAACATTTTTATCTTTCAGTCGATGGAGTTGTTAGCTGTTTGTTTTTTGCATTGGACCTTATCTTTTTATTGATACTGTTTGGGGATAAGTATGAAGCTTTAATCGTATTGCTTTTTCTTGGTGGTTTGTAGCAACCAAAACAATGCAATTCTGTCAGATCCCACCTGTCAGAGCAAGCTGATGGCTGCCAGAACTAAGGTCCAGGCCAGATCATAGCGCTTAAATGCCGCTGTCAACAATTGACAGTAGCATTTAGGCAGTTAAACAGCAGCACTTGAGAGGTGAATTGTAGTTATTGGCCAGCACTCTGATTGTTGCTGTTAGAGGCAGATGTCAGCTTTATAATATAGCCAGCATCTGCTTTACGTGGAGCGGGCTCTGCTTCAGAGCCCTGAAACACTCCATGACAGATATATCAGTCATCAGCATTAAAGAGTTAATTTAATCTTAGTGGAAACTAAACAATAATATGATGCCTCTGTATTAATAACATTATTCTGCACAGTTAACAAGAGATGCACTTATATATGCCTCCAAGGGATGAACAAGTGTGTTTGAGGCAAATTCAATTCCCTTCAAAGATTACAAAAAATTTAGAATATCTTGGATCCCAATTGTTTCGTGATTCAGTTTATTCAAATGAAACAAAAGCCAGCTACTATTTTGCTTATTTATATAGGGCTTGGAAAGGGGTGTCAAAAAATTCCTTTCATCTTGCTACTTACCTGTCCTTCTGCCATCTGGTCCTCCACGCACCTCCCACCGGCCTCTTATTTGTCCACCATTCTTTTGCCCTATCTTGATTCTCTACTCAACTTCCAGCACCAAAGTAGGCATCTGTGGTCACAATGCATATCATGGAAATGCATATTAATGGCAAAAAGCAGGTGAAGGAATAGAACAGCTGACATCACTAAGCTCAGGTTACCCAAGCCTTATACGGGAGAAAAAAACAAACCAACGTGTTACAAAGGCGGACAAGCCTTCTTCATCAGGGATTCCCTAGATGATGAAAGTTTGTAAGCCTTTGAAATGGGTTGGATTTTATTTGTCCTGCATAAAGCTTCCGTAGGCTGAGTTTACTGACATTATCTGCTCTTTTCCTTCATGCGTGCTTGGTGTCTAGTCACACCACCGGCCGAGGTCCTTAGTTATACACACTGCCGTTTCTCACACCGCTTTGCATCTCTCACTCTCCAGCAGAAGCAAAGTGCAACAGAGTGCTGCACGGATTCAGTTGAGACAGCTACAGTGAAAAGTACATGACGGAGTTAATATGCTCTTTATCATGATGCATAGTCTAGATTGTAAATCATATGCCTGATGTATATTCTGTATTGGGAATATAGTTACTATACTGCAGAGCCCCTGAACTGAATGCACAAGCACCTTAATAACCTCTAAGGCAAGCTCTAATTTTCTGTTTAGCAACTAATCTATGGCTATATGATTAGGTCTTTAATTTTAACCATTTATGCATTCATTGTTTGCCAGCAACATCGGACTGACACATCTTAGTACAGATACTGCAGCGGGTGCTGAGAAATCCGCTTTCAACATTAATTCGTTCCAGGCAAGTGTAGTACTACTGTCATGGTTCACCTTCCCGTCCACATGGCTAGGGGACGGAGCCTTCTCCCGGGCCTCACTTCCGGAGCCTGGATGCCTTAAAAGCTGACATTTCCAGTGAACCAGCACTGGATATAAGCTTAGCGCTGCTTTGCCTGTGATTGCAGGTTCTGTGAGTCATATCCTGATCTTTCTGTTCCTGTGCCCGCGTGCCTTTGTCTATGTTCCGTCCCCTTGTCATCCCTTCAGTCCTCTGTCCCCTCTCCTACCTCCCCACTCAGTTGCTTCCTCTGGTACTGACCTCGGTCTGACCTTGACTCCGCTTCTGCTCTTTTCTCCGGTCCTCCTTCTGCCCGTACTCTGCTTGACCCGGCTCGCCTGACTATTCCTTGCATGCCCCGCAGCTCTGCTCCCCAGCTGTGCTGTGAGGCAGTGTACAAGAACACTGTGTATTTACTTCCTGGTTCTCGTTGCTTTTTAGTGTCTTCTGATGCAGAGCTCCGGCTCCCCCTGGTGGCAGCTTGACAACTACAATAACATTATACTATAAGCAGGTCACTATTATCATTTCTTTACTTTCTGTCCCAATCGGTCACACAGTCTGTCCATGTAATTCCTTTTTTTTATTTACGTTAGGAAGCAAAGTAGAGTTCAGTCTATTATTTATCTCCTTATTAACATGTTTGCACCCAGTCCCTGTTTTCTACTAGCAGCTCCATTATTTGCCGTCTAGGTCATTCAACACCAATCTTTGGAGCGCCAGTGTTTGCCATATGTACCTGGAGCTTTTATTTCTAGATGACTTTATGTTAATTGTTGATGATTTCTGTTTCAGATGAGGAATGAAATATTTAAGCATAGGATACCTAAGGCTAAGGTCATGCTGTATCGTTACAGCAAACCATGTTCGTACCACAATAACATTTTTCACAGCATTATTTTTGTATAAGAAACAGCTCTTATCCTGCTATTTATCACTTTAATGCCAAATGAGAGATGTATCTATCAAAAGCACAATTCTGTTCCTGCATTATGATAGATATATACAGTACGTCATAAACTTGAACTGTCATTATGCCTAAACAAAAAATAAGACAAAACAATCACTGATCTCGGGGAGACCAGCCAGAGAAAACACTGCCGGCAGCCAACGAGGGCGCTCAACACAGTGAACTCCTAGGTGCATTGCCCCCTGGGGAATATGCAAATCAAAAAAGTCCGTAGAGCCTCTGTTAGGAGTCTCACACAGAAACTAGCCAGATATCCCTCCGGGAAGGACCTAGCCAAAGAGTGGCTCTTTTTAGGAAACCACCATAACCACTATATTAAGTGGCTCTTTTAGTCAATATCCAACTCTTTAACAAGTTTAAAGATATGACAAGGCAAATACCAAGGCCAGGTATCCATCCACAGACAGCTGTGTTGCCCCTCATCAGTGTGGAGTAGGATTCCTAACAGAGGCTCCTCGGACTTTTTTGATTTAATCTCATAACGACAGCCGTACGACTTAAAGCGGCGGCAAAACAGGGCACTTATTCTGTTCCTCCGCTTTAAAGCGGCGGTCCGAAAAAACCCTATAGCGCCCCCCAGCGACCGAAAATCTCGGGGGTTTCAGCTACCGGGGGTAGCTGAGACCCCCCAGATTATGAATCGGGGTGTTTTTTTTGGACCCCGATAATGTGATCGCCAGTATACACAGTATACTGACGAAAACATAAAAAAAAAAGAAATGGCCGGTAAAACGGATTTCTTTTTCATCTGACGTGATCAAACATGTCATATGAGAAAGAAATATAAACCCCTAGTACTCCCAAGGCCCCCGGTACCGGAGGATGCCCCCCCACCCCTACCCCCCCTCCGGAACTTTCAAAATGGCGCCGAAGCGCACCGAAAACTGCCACCGCCGCCGGATCTGCATTCATTTCCCTCCGATCTGAAATGATCAAACATTTCAGACTGGAGGGAAATGTCCTCCCCCTAACCCCTCCTCCGGTACATCGGAGACCCCTGGTCCCCCGGAGCCCCCTCTGGTTCTCCAAAGAGCCCCCCGTTCCCCCCGCCAAAGCATGCAAAATGGCGGCGTGCAGCGCACAGTAGAGCACGGCCGCATTCATCTTGCTCCTTCTGCCGCATGTGACACGTCACATGCGACAGAAAAGTTGTCCCCAGGTCCCGCCAGGTCTCCCGCCATCAGCCCCCGGTACCTGGCTGTTGCTTCGGTCCTCGCGATCCCTCCTCCTCCTTCTGGAAAGCTGGCGGCACATGCGCGGACAGCGGCTGTCAGCCAGCTCCTTGCAAGTAGGGATGCTGACCTCGCTGCTACACATGCTGCTGTACGGTGGACCGGGGGAGCGTGAGTGCAGTAATCTGCAGCTACACTCCTCACATGGAGGGCCTGCTGTTCTAGAAAATGGGGGGCACGTACTGTGAGCGTGCCCCTCATATTCTGGAATGAGGTTACTGCAGGTCACTCTGCCCTAGGTTGGACCGGGGCAGTGTGAGTGCAGTATTCTCAGATTACTGCACCCACACTGCTCATGGAGAGCTTGCTCTTCCAGAAAATGGGGGATAGGTTCCCTAAACGTGCCCCCCATATTCTAGAAGGTCCAGAGTCGTCGTGTACCTCCAAAATGGATTACAGCGACCGGAATTTGTTTACTTTCAATAAATTGGTGAAAGAGGAAATGTTTCGGGGAGTGTTTTTTCAAATAATTTTTTTTTTTGTCTTTATTTTTTTCTATTACTGACTGGGTTAGTGATGTCGGGTATCTGATTAGATGCCGTGACATCACTAACCCCAGGGCTTGATGCCAGGTGACATTACAGCTGGTATCAACCCCGTATATTACCCCGTTTGCCACCGCACCAGGGCGCGGGATGAGCTGGGGCGAAGCGCCAGGATTGGCGCATCTAATGGATGCGCCACTTCTGGGGCGGCTGCGGCCTGCTATTTTTAGGCTGGGAAGAGTCCAATAACCATGGCTCTTCCCACCCTGAGAATACCAGACCCCAGCTATCTGCTTCACCTTGACTGGTGATCTAATTTGGGGGGGACCCCATGTTTGTCTGTTTTTTTTTTAAAAAAAAAAAACAGCCTGCGGAGCCCTCCAAATTGATCACCAGCCAAGGTGAAGCTGTCAGCTGTGGTTTGCAGGCTACAGCTGTCTGCTTTACCCTAGCTGGCTATCAAAAATAGGTCGGACCCCACGTCGTTTATTTTCATTATTAATTTTTTGGGGGGCTAAATACAAGGATAGGCACCCTTTAGTGTCACATGAAAGGCACTAAAAGGCGCCAGCTTAGAATATGCAGGGGGGTGGGACGTTATATATGTTTGACATCTATCCATTCATCCATTGCAGCATTTTAGGCTGTGCGCCCACAATCAGGGTTTGCAGCATTTTGGGCGCAGTGTTTTCCCTGCGTCCATAACGCTGCGTTATGCTGTAGAAGCACAGTGGATTTTTAGAAATCCCATGCCCACTGTGCTTCTCTACTCCGCAGCATACACTGACCTGTGTCGCGGCTTCCTGAGCCTCAGCATGTCAATTTATGCTGCGGAAACAAGAGTGTTCTCTGCAGGTACAATAGAGCTAAAGTTCACAGCAGCCTGAACCCAAATCATGGGCATGGGCAGCTGCGTTCTCCCATGGACAACACTCACATCTCTGCAGGAAGGCTGGCACTGTGTATTAGATGCTGTGTCGCTGGATCATGGCCACAAAGCCTAAAAGTGAGAAATTTGTTGCTACAGCAACATTTTTGTGAAGTACCTGTGGATTCAAAATGCTTACTATACTCCTGAAAAAAATCCTTGAGGGGTCCAGTTTCCAAAATGGGGTCACTTGTGGGGGGTTCTGCTGTATAGGTACCCAAGAGGCCCTGCAAATGTGACATGGTGCCCGCAATTTATTTCAACTTTTTCAGAATTCAAATGGTGCTCCTTCCATTCCAAGCCCTCCCATTTATCCAAACAGAGGTTTTTGGCCACATGTGGGGTATCCCTGTGCTCATAAGAGATTGGATAACAACCTGTGTGGTCCACTTTTTGTTGGTGCCTCTTGAAAAAGTAAGAAATTTGATGCTAAAGCAAAATTTTCTGTGAAAAAAATGAAAATTTTCAATATGGCAACCTAAGCTTATCAAATTCTGTGCAGTATTCGTGGATTCAAACTGCTCAATATACACCTAGATAAAAGCCTTGAGGGGTCTAGTTTCCAAAATGGTGTCACTTATGATAGGTTTCTTCTGTTTAGGTACCTTAGCGGACCGGTAAATGCAACATGGTGCCCGCAATCTATTTCAGCCAAATTTGCTTTTCAAAATTCAAATATTGCTCCTTCTGTTCCGAGCCCTCCCATTTGTCGAAACAGAGATTTCTGACCACATGTGGGGTATCAGTGCGTTCATAAGAAAGTGGGTAACACGTTTTGGGGTCCATTTTGTTGTGTTATTTCTTCTAAAAGTGAATAAATTTGGGTTAGAGCAACGTTTTTAGGTAAAATTTAATTTTTGCTTTTTTTCATTCCACATTGCTTTTGCTCATGTGAAGCACCTGAAGGGTTAATAAACTTCTCGGATGTGGTTTTGAGTACTTTGGGGGGTGCAGTTTTTAGAATGGTGTCACTTTTGGGTATTTTCTGTCATCTAGGCCTATCGAAGTCACTTCAAATGTGATGTGGTCCCTAAAAAAATGGTTTTGTGAATTTTGCTGTGAAAATGAGAAATCGCTGATAAACTTTGAACCCCTCTAACGAAAAAAACATTTGTTTCCAAAATTGTGCGTATGTAAAGTAGGCATGTGGCAAATGTTATTTATTAACTATTTTGTGTCACAGAACTCTCTGGTTTAACAGTATAAAAATTCAAAAGTTGAAAATTGCAAAATTTTCAAAATTTTTGCCAAAATTCTATTTTTTTCATAAATAAATGCAAAAAATATTGTCCTAAATTTGGTACTAACATGAAGTCCAATATGCGATGAAAAAACAATCTCAGAATCACCGGGATCCGTTGTAGCGTTCCAGAGTTATAACCTCTTGAAATGACACTGGTCAGAATTGCAAAATTTGGTCTGGTCATTAAGGTGAAAATTAGCTCCGTCACTAAGGGGTTAAACAAAAAATGACAGTTTGTACCAGAAAAAGTTAAAGTGGCTATGTGAGTGGTTGGCTGACAGGTGTAAAATGGCTAGCATGGACAGGCTTAACACAATCCACTCCACTTACCAGATGCCAGGAGTTACCCACACCTTCACCCTTTAACCCCTATGCAGGGATCTAGATTTAAACAGAGTCCCTTGGGCTGTGGTCACAGAATAACTTGTATGGTGTTGCAGGCTGGCAGGAGTGGTCAGGTAGCCATGACAGAACCAAGAGAGCAGTAAAAGTACAAAATCTGAAGACACACGAATAGTAAAAAAACTCACTACAATGGAGTTGAACTAAAGGGACTGAAACAGAGGAACACAAGGCTATATCTGGCAACTTCCTGCAGTAATCTAGAAGTTTAAGTAAGGTGTGTTGCTTTCCAACTGGCTGGAACAGGGAACTGATAACTCCAGCTGGACAGCACACACATCCATACTGTCAAATTGGACGACACTACAGGTCCCAGCCACCCTAAGGTAAGTAGTTGGGCAGAGCCTACATTGACCAGAGCTTCTGGTTCTAACATCTCTTCTGTCATCAGTGCTGCCAGTAGAATGAATATGGTGGTGCCTGGCGACCGAAGCAGACTTTACAGGAGCAGGATCTAGAGAAGATTTGACAGTCAGACAGTTGACCTGCACACTGAGGGCTAATTGCAGAGGTCCGACCACTCTGATCACTGTGACTTGTTATTTAATCTGACTATTCAATCACTTAATGTAATTGGACCTGCTGAAGCAGCAGCGCAGCACTGCACAATCATTTAGCTGACAGCCGTGCTCCTGCTATTGAGAGCAAAGGACGATCGCGCCACTTAGAAGGTTATGAGAGGGAGTGGGCACTCTCTCTCACACCATAGACAGCCCTGCAACACCAGCCATAAGCACAGCCTAAGGCCCCCTTCACGAATCCGTGTCTCGTACGTGTGATGTCCATTTTCACACGTACCGGTGACACGGGCACACGTAGACAATAAAATTAATTGGTTTGCGCACATGTGCGTGTTTTCCCATGGACCGTGTGTCCGTGTGGAGCATACGTGTATTTGTGTGCTCCACACGTAAACATGTTCATTTTTCTACAGCAGCAAGGGTGTCACACGGACTGCACGGATATGCTCTGTCTGACATCAGTGTGACACGTACGTTTCTGTGAAATAAAATGAATTTCTATACTTATCTTCTCCCCCACTGCTGTCTCTGCTGCTTCTGTCATTTGCTTCCAACCCCCGCTCATTATGCTCATCGCATATTCACTGCACTGAGGACCGGAAGCAGCAGCGCCAGTGACATCAGCACCATGGACAGGTAAGTATAAGAATTCATGCTGTCAATGTGCTCTGCGGATATCACACGGATAGCACACTTACAGCACACACTGAACACACACGGACACACGAATACACATACGCACCTACACCACGGACAGTGCAAAACGTGTGTGTTTTGCGTGGACATGTGAAAGAGGCCCAACAGGTGTTCTGCCTGCATGTACATGTGTATTGAAATGCATTGGACCAATCAGACACATAAACGTTCATGTTTCAAAGAGGGACTAAGTAGAAAAGTATAAAAAAGAGGAAAAAAAATTAAAAAAATTATAAAAACAAAATAAGGATAGAAAAATATTTACATATTGTGAGACTCATGTGGGTTTAGTGGATGAGGGCAGGTATATCTCACCCCGGTATCGGTCCTATGTGACTTAGCCTGGCCAGGATCACCTGGCTACTAATGGATTAATGGGAGGTGAAGGACGGAGGTAAAAGGAATCTGGGAAGTTGGGGGAGGGTCTCCATCTGGGAACACAGTAAGCCTGTCTGTGTAGGAGACACTTGTGAGGAGCAGTGCCTGATGTTTGTATGGTTTAGCTGGAAGGGAGAAGCCCTCCAGTTGGTAGTTAGGATAACACCGTGTATAGTTAGTGCCGGACAGGCAAGGATTTATTTTGTTGGTGTTTTTTTTTCTTTTTGTTTATGCTTCACTGCAATAAACCTGACCAAGCGTCAGTTACACCTTGAATTCGGCTGTCTGCCTGAGGTGAATACGTGCCCTTTGAACCCAGCAAAGGCGATCCCGGAGCGTGTTATCACATTGTGGTGGAGAACGCGGGCAGCACGTTACAGCGCATCATAATGGATGACGTGGTGAAAGCGCTGGTACAATCCGCAGCTGTGCAGCAAGAGGCAAATCGCTTGATGTCGGCACAGTTGAAGGAACTGGTGGAATCGACGGTTAAAGACCGCCAACTTTTGCAGCAGGTGGCGCAGCGTCTGGCGACCGTACCGGAGAGTAATGCGGAGGCTGACCAGAGGGTGATTCATGTGAGTCGGTGTTTTTACAGAAATTAACCACAGAGGACGATGTGGAAGCTTACCTGACCACGTTTGAACGGACGGCGGAGCGGGAAAAGTGGCCAAAGGAGCAATGGGCCGACTTGCTTGCACCGTTTCTGGCAGGTGAGGCACAAAAAGCCTACTTTGATCTTGAGCCTGAAGCAGCGCATGACTTTGATAAACTAAAAGCCGAGATCCTTGCCCGGCTGGGAGTGACGACGGCCGTGCGAGCACAGAGAGTTCATCAATGGACTTATCAGCCCGATAAACCACCGCGGTCACAGATGTTTGACCTCATTCACTTGACCAAGAAATGGCTACAGCCCGAGGTTCTGACGGCGCCAGAGATGGTACAAAGAATCGTTCTTGATAAATACCTAAGAGCTCTACCGCCATCTCTGAAGAGGTGGGTAAGCCATGGAAACCCCACGACAGCGGATCAGCTAGTGGATCTAGTGGAGCGTTATTCCTTGGCAGAAGGACTTATGGACGATGCTACACATCCTCGCTCTTCCCCTTCTCGACGAGGATCTGGTAAGACTGTTCCAGGGTCATGGGGAGGAGGAAAATATCCTAAGGCAGTGGAGGAGGAAAACAGGACTGCTGGCCCTGTGAGGGCTAAGGTGCCAAACTATGGTCTTAGCAAGGGGCCCGTGAGGTGTTTCCGCTGCCAGGAGGCGGGCCACATTGCTGCAAACTGTCCAGTAACTGCAGAACCGATGCAGTGTGATGTCACGGACTTTGAAAAACGCAGGGCTATGGTTGCACGGGTAGTGTGTGTTGCTGCATGTCAAGGCGATATGAAAAAACACCTGTGTCAAGTGTCCATTGATGGCAATACTGTTGTTGCACTATTAGACTCGGGAAGTGTGGTGACTCTGGTAAAGGCCAGTCTGGTGGCAGTCCCGATGGGACCGTCAGATAAATTTTCTGTGACATGTGTGCATGGAGACACCTGCTCGTACCTCACAACGGTCTCCTGCATTACTATGCCCTATGGGTCTGTGCATCATAAGGTGGGACTAGTACCAGCACTATTGCATGATATCATTTTGGGCAGGGATTTTCCCCACTTCTGGCAGTTGTGGGAGAACCAATTAGTACCCCAGGGTAGCCGCACGGATGATCCTTCTCCCACACCTTGTGTGGGCCCGGAGCCACTAGAGGATGCCCCACAAGAGGGTTCAGAGGAGGAATCCGCTGAAAACAACCCCCAGTTCCCCTTTTCAGTTCTGGCGGGTGATTCCGATGAACCCGGGGCAGAGGCGGACACGGGTGGCTGTCCCCCTTCCTCTTGGCTGAATTTGGAAGTCCAGAAAGATGACTTCCAAAGTGAGCAAATGAGAGATCCTACCCTTTCTCAGGCTATAAAAAATGTTAAAATGATAAACGGGGTGCAGGTGGATGCAGGTACTAGGCTGTCTTACCCCTACATGGCACTGGAGAATGACTTTCTCTATCAGATAGAGAAGAAGGGGGATGACACAGTACAACGATTGGTTGTGCCGAGAGCCTACAGGCGGAGAGTGCTGGACCTGGCACACGGACACATGATGGGGGGACACCTGGGGGTCCAGAAAACTACCGAAAGGATATTACACTGTTTTGTTTGGCCCGGCATGCATCACGATATTCGCACCTATTGCGAGTCTTGTCCTGACTGCCAAATCTCTGCGCCTAGGCCCCGTTTCTGTAGCCCCTTAGTACCTCTGCCTATCATCGAGATCCCATTTGAGAGAATTGGGATGGATTTAGTTGGACCCCTCCCCAAGTCTGCACGAGGACACCAGCACATCCTTGTCATCTTGGATTATGCCACTCGTTACCCCGAGGCCATCCCTTTGCGTAACACGGCCACCAAGACCATTGCCAAGGAGCTGGTCCATGTGTTTAGTCGGGTTGGTGTCCCAAAACAAATACTCACAGACCAAGGAACCCCCTTTATGTCTAAAGTAATGAAAGAACTCTGCAGGCTGTTACAAATAGCACAGTTACGCACCTCCGTGTATCACCCTCAAACGGACGGACTGGTCGAACGGTTTAACAAAACTTTGAAACAGATGCTCCGTAAGGCGATAGACAAGGACGGGAAGAACTGGGACTACTTACTCCCGTATTTGCTTTTTGCCATCCGGGAGGTGCCCCAGTCTTCCACCGGGTTCTCTCCTTTCGAGCTTCTGTACGCCCGACGTCCCCGTGGACTGTTAGATGTCGCTAAAGAAACCTGGGAGGGACAGGTCACCCCGTTCAAAAGCGTAATAGACCATGTAACCCAAATGCAGGACCGTATTGCGGCGGTGATGCCCATCGTTAAAGAGCATATGATACAGGCTCAAGGAGCACAGAAAAGGATTTATGATAGGGGGGCCAAGATCCGTACTTTTGCACCCGGAGATAGGGTGTTGATCCTGGTCCCCACGGCAGAAAGCAAATTTCTGGCAAAGTGGCAAGGCCCCTTTGAAATTAAGGAACGGGTGGGTGAGGTAAACTACAAAGTGTACCAGGCTGGTAAAAGGAAGCCTGAACAGATTTATCACGTGAATCTGATAAAACCCTGGAAGGACCGTCCAGCTCTGTCAGCAGGTCTGGCCCTTCCGGTCTGCAAGCAGACCATACCGGATGTCGGGACGGCGGAGACTCTGTCGGAGCGGCAAAAGACCGACGTCAAGCAGTTTGTAATCAACAATCACGAGTTTTTCTCGGAAAAGCCCGGGCAGACCACTCTCATTAAACATGACATCATAACAGAGCCTGGGGTAACAGTTCAGGTAAAGCCCTACCGAATACCGGAGGCTCGGCGGGAAGCTGTCTCCCGAGAAGTGAAGACCATGTTGGAGTTAGGTGTAATCGAGGAATCGCATAGCGCCTGGTCGAGTCCGATTGTGTTAATACCGAAACCAGACGGCTCCATTAGATTCTGCAATGACTTCAGGAGATTAAATGCGGTCTCCAAATTTGATGCATACCCTATGCCACGGGTCGATGAATTAATAGATCGGCTTGGAAAAGCCCGGTATATCACGACCCTAGACTTAACGAAGGGCTATTGGCAGATCCCGCTAACAGAGGCCGCTAAAGAGAAAACCGCGTTTTCTACACCGGAAGGTTTATACCAGTATGTGTATATGCCGTTTGGACTACACGGGGCACCGGCAACCTTTCAAAGGTTGATGGACCGAGTCCTGAGGCCCCATAGGCAGTATGCTTCTGCGTATTTGGATGACATAGTCATTTACAGCCTGGACTGGGAGACGCACCTCCAGAAACTAGAGGCTGTGATTGAGGACCTGCGGGAGGCGGGTCTAACAGCAAACCCCAAGAAATGTCATATCGGGCTGGAAGAAGCCCGGTATTTGGGATACGTAATTGGGAGGGGAATTGTTAAACCCCAGATTGACAAGATACAAGCCATTCAGAAATGGCCGCAACCAGTCAACAAGAAGCAGGTGAGAGCGTTTTTGGGAATAGCTGGCTACTACCGACGGTTCATTCCCAATTTCGCGGCTACCGCTGTTCCCCTGACGGACCTTACCAAAGGGAAAGACTCTGTCATGATCAAATGGACCACGGCAGCCGAAGAAGCCTTCCATAACTTAAAACTAGCTCTTTGCTCTCAACCTGTGCTAATGACTCCTGACTTCCGCAGCGAGTTCGTGGTCCAAACGGACGCTTCTGATGCCGGTATAGGGGCTGTATTGTCACAACTGAAGGACGGAGAGGAACATCCGGTCCTTTATCTTAGTCGGAAACTTAATAAGCATGAACGCAACTATGCCATAGTGGAAAAAGAATGCTTAGCCATTAAGTGGGCTCTAGAGTCCCTTAAATATTACTTGATTGGAAGGAAGTTCCGGCTGATCACTGACCATGCCCCTCTCAAGTGGATGCACTTGAATAAGGAACGGAATGGCCGAGTGACCCGGTGGTTCCTTGCACTTCAGGCCTACCGTTTTACAGTGGAGCACCGCCCGGGGGTGCGGATGGGGAATGCTGATGCCCTGTCTCGTGTGCACTGTTTTGTGGGTGCTGTTGCTCAGCTGCAGTGGTCTGAGCAGAGGGGGGGGATATGTGAGACTCATGTGGGTTTAGTGGATGAGGGCAGGTATATCTCACCCCGGTATCGGTCCTATGTGACTTAGCCTGGCCAGGATCACCTGGCTACTAATGGATTAATGGGAGGTGAAGGACGGAGGTAAAAGGAATCTGGGAAGTTGGGGGAGGGTCTCCATCTGGGAACACAGTAAGCCTGTCTGTGTAGGAGACACTTGTGAGGAGCAGTGCCTGATGTTTGTATGGTTTAGCTGGAAGGGAGAAGCCCTCCAGTTGGTAGTTAGGATAACACCGTGTATAGTTAGTGCCGGACAGGCAAGGATTTATTTTGTTGGTGTTTTTTTTTCTTTTTGTTTATGCTTCACTGCAATAAACCTGACCAAGCGTCAGTTACACCTTGAATTCGGCTGTCTGCCTGAGGTGAATACGTGCCCTTTGAACCCAGCAAAGGCGATCCCGGAGCGTGTTATCACAATATATATTATAAAACATCAATAAATATTTATTAAAAAAACAAATTCAATACATATATTTTGTATCACTGCATCCAGAATGACCTAATCTATTAAACTATCACACTATTTAACCACTACAGTGAAAACCGTACACAAAATATAGAGAAATGTGGCAGCTGTGTAATGTGACGCCCTGGACTAGCCAGGTAGTCACAAACATACCAGCATACACACCCCCACCCTAGGCAGTTACAGCAGCCAAACACAAAACCCTTGTTGCCTCCCTCCAGAGTCTGATGTCCACACCAGGTGGGGCGGAGCCAGGCGGTTGGCCCCACCCACCGAGGAGTTCACAGGCCTGGAGGCGGGAAAAGGAGCATATTTGTTCAGGAGGTGAAAGTGAGAGGACACAAACTGCGTGTGTCTGGGTTGGAGCCCAGACACTGACAGCAAGGTTGGCAGATGGTGGTGGCCGTCTGCAGGAGTTAGTGGAACTCCGCAGAGCCGTAAGGACTGGGGTCGGGTGTCGGCCTGCTGGTACCGGACCGGGGAACGGAGTGAAGCTAAGCACACAGGCAAGGCCATCGGACCCTGACCAGGCTTGGAGCTGCCATCAATAGTCAAATCCGAATGTTACAGGAACCCCAGGGGTTTCCCAACTACCAAGTCCCGATTGAAGGAAACCGTCCACCCAGAGAGGATATACAGCCACCGCCACAGGCTAGAGATCCAAGGGCTATGCCTGCGGGCAAAACGGGATCCTACAGCACCTATACGCCGGGGAGCGGACTACCGGTGGGAACCACAGGAGTTAAGGACATTCTCAAAGGTGCAGGGAAAGACAGCCACCAGTGCCGTCCGGCACCGCGCCACGCAGTCCCTGCACCCCAGCCATCCAGCCTTCCTGTTACACCACTGGGCCCCGGCATCACCAACCCCCTACCAACGGAGGGGACAACATCTCAGCTGCACCCTACCATCTCTCCCGGGATCCCCGTTACCAGCAGCGGTGGTGCCATCATCACCACGTCCCGTGGGTGGCGTCACGAACAATCTCCCTAAACATATCACCACTTTTCACTCACGGGTGAGGAGCGCTGCTTGAGTCCCCGGGTCCGGTCCACCGCTCGAGCCACCGAGCAGCAGCAGCAGAAGCCCCGGACCCAAGCGTGGCGAGCGCGTCCCCTCTGCCCACGACAACTTGGCGTCTGCGAACAGGATAGAACCCATCTACTTACCAGTAGAAGTGCGCCTTGTAGTCTCCGCCGGCGGCGTCCGGCCGAAAAACTGAAAGCGCCGCCATCTTTGGCGCGAAAATCTCCCGCTCGAGCGTCTTCCCCGAGCAAGGAAGGTGCGAAAGCGAAGCCCCGCCCCCAACAAGCAGAAGTGGTAGAAAGAACCAAGGGGGGGCAGGTGAAAGCCTGCCTAATGTAGCTGAGGGCATAAAAAGCGGGGATGCCAGGACTCTGCAACATATCCGGTTCCTGGAAGTCTGCCGCAAGCATGTCTGTGAAGCTGAAATTCCTGAGCCCACGCCAGGAACGGTGGCGTGGGTGGAAGCCTGAACCACACAAATGTGCTGCCGCCTTCAAACCCAGGTCCGGTTCTTGATGGAGCGCTGGGTGGCCGAAATGGAGGAAGTGGCGGCGGCCGTGCGGAGACGCGAGGTGGAGGCAGTGTTGGAGGAGTGGGTAAGCGACCCATGCCCCTGTGTCCGAAAAGGACCGGCCGCTACGGCTGAGGGGCCCGGCCTGCGTCCGCTCACCCTCCTGCCTCCCCTGCCATCCGTACCGGTTGCTGTTGCCCCTCCACTCGGTCCGCTACCCCCAACATCGGTAGCGGAATCTAGCCCGTCCGCCCTAGAGGACCGGCCTGGGGGCGTTGTCCAAGAACGGCCAGTCTCCCTCCCGCTGCCATGGAAGACCCCGCGGGAGGTGCCTGTCTGCGACGAGAAGCCGCCAGCCCCGGAATTGGCCTCACCCGAGACCGTCCCGGCCCCGGAAGTCCGCCCAGCCGTGGAAGAACTGGCCGCTGCAGGCCCGAAGGCCAAACCAGTGAAGCCAGCTGTCCCTGAGTCCCATGCCTCGGCTGAGGCTGCGCCGGGCCACTACTTCAAAGCAGCAGTTCAGGCCACGTCACCGCAGGACCCCCACAAGAGAGTACCGGTCGTGGCCGGTGTGGGTGCGGTCCAGCGGGGCCCGACCCGAGCGCAGGGGTCTGCCAACGCCCCTTATTGGGACAGGGAACCAAGCCAGTTGGGCCGAGAGATTGCCGCCAGGGAGCAGCAGAGGGCTGAAGTGATGGCGCGAGTGATTAAGGAGAAGGATGCACTCCGCCATGCCACCTTTCGGGTGCGGGGCCCGGTGTATGAGGGCCAAGTCCGGCAGTTTGACACACGAAGGGGGTTCTGTTTCATCTACGAGCCGGGCCTGGAGGCCGAAAAGTTTGTGGCCCGCCGCAATGTAAACTCACACCTTCCCACGGGCCACCCAGGTCGCGATCTGTTGCCGAGCGACCTGGTAACCTACACCCAACACTGCGGGGAGAGGGGCTGGTTTGCTCTGGATGTTAAACAGAGGGAAAGCCGCAGTGTGCAGATGCGGCCCCAGCCCTCTCCTCCACCGTGCCGTCCGGACATCGAGCTGGAGGAGGTCCTTGATGAGTGTGACCTCAAGTAGTGGCAGCGGTCCTCTGTTGCAACCAAGTTGTCCCCGTTGAGACCCTAGCAGTTCAAATGAATGAATGAAAAATAATCCAACCGAAGCTTCAGCTGATTATCTACGTGATTATCCCGGCCGTTGCCGGCAAGTTGTCCCCGGAGGGACCCTATGTGTTTACCGTATGCATGAGGAACTGCTCATGGACATGGCCAAGAACTGGCAGGCCACCCGCGAACTTGTGGGCCTGTAAATAATGTTGTGGGATGGATACTGTGCCGCCTCCGGAGAGTCAGATTGGAGGAAGGGTCCGCAGCAGAGCAGGCTGGGACCCGGCCACCACCAGGACCGGTGGCCATCTTCCGGGGGTCAGGGGTCCCCCTGGATGTGGGGTCCCCTGAAGTGACAGTCGGGTGCGAGTTACCGTACCCGTTCCCGCTCGGGCAGCCTGAACCTGGACTGGGGTCAAGGGATGCTGCCCACTTCTTAGGGGCAGCATCAGGGCTAGATTGCTTGGGTGGGAAAGCGGAAGACATCCGTCCGTCCGTTCGTCAGTATTAAAAATGTTTATATGTGCAACGTTTAAGGTGACTTGAAGAAAATGCTTATGTTTTAAATGTTACCGTTTTACCTGTTATTTATATTTTTACAGTTTTGAAAAATAAAACCGGTGATGGACGGGCAGCCCGTGGACGGTCTGCATTTTACCAAGGGGGAATGTGACGCCCTGGACTAGCCAGGTAGTCACAAACATACCAACATACACACCCCCACCCTAGGCAGTTACAGCAGCCAAACACAAAACCCTTGTTGCCTCCCTCCAGAGTCTGATGTCCACAACAGGTGGGGCGGAGCCAGGCAGTTGGCCCCACCCACCGAGGAGTTCACAGGCCTGGAGGCAGGAAAAGGAGCAGATTTGTTCAGGAGGTGAAAGTGAGAGGACACAAACTGCGTGTGTCTGGGTTGGAGCCCAGACACTGACAGCAAGGTTGGCAGACGGTGGTGGCCGTCTGCAGGAGTTAGTGGAACTCCGCAGAGCCATAAGGACCGGGGTAGGGCGTCGGCCCGCCGGTACTGGACCGGGGAATGGAGTGAAGCTAAGCACACAGGCAGGGCCATCGGACCCCGACCAAGCTTGGAGCTGCCGTCAATAGTCAAATCTGAATGTGACAGGAACCCCAGGGGTTTCCCAACTACCAAGTCCCGATTGAAGGCAACCGTCCACCCAGAGAGGATATACAGCCACCGCTACAGGCTAGAGATCCAAGGGCTAGCGCCTGCGGGCAAAGCGGGCTCCTACGGCACCTATACGCCGGGGAGCGGACTACCGGTGAGCAACCACAGGAGTCAAGGACATTCTCAAAGGTGCAGGGAAAGACAGCCACCAGTGCCATCCGGCACCGCGCAGTCCCTGCACCCCAGCCATCCAGCCTCCCCGTTACACCACCGGGCCCCGGGATCACCAACCCCCTACCCACGGAGGGGACAACATCTCAGCTGCACCCTACCATCTCTCCCGGGATCCCCGTTACCAGCAGCGGTGGTGCCATCATCACCACATCCCGTGGGTGGCATCACGAACAATCTCCCTAAATATATCACCCCTTTTCACTCACGGGTGAGGAGCACTGCTCGAGTCCCCGGGTCCGGTCCACCGCTCGAACCACCGAGCAGCAGCAGCAGAAGCCCCGGACCCGAGCGTGGCGAGCGCGTCCCCTCCGCCCGCGACATATAACTACTAAAATTTCCTTTCTAACAGTCCCTTTATTACATTGCACACATATATATTTATTAGTGATGAGCGAGTACTAAAAAGCTCGGGTGCTCGAAGCTCGGGCCGAGCCTCCCAAGATACTCGTGTACTCGGTCCGAGCAACGAGCCCAATGTTATCCTATGGGAGACCCGAGTATTTTTGTGAAATGACCCCCCGGCAGCATGGAGAAACCCTAAAAATGTCACAAAAGTCTCAGAAGAGTGCTCAAATGACATGGCAACAGCATGGGGAAGACCCCTTGAAGCATTTATCACTGAAAAGTCACAGCTGTGAACAATTTTGTCCGCGTTTTACGCCATTTTTACGGACTCACCAGAAAACCTTCCAAAATGACCCCAAAATGATTTTTCATGGCGGAAATGTTAAGGGCACATACCCAATAGTGAGATAGAGCTGGTGTATGTTACTTTTTGAGATTAATACATGAAAGATTTTACGTGAAAACATTGTGTGGCACTCCGATGTCCCTGAGAAGAGACGTACATGAAGGCCTCTTGAGTCTAATGTGCCCATTTTGAGGAAGTGAGTCTTTGTAGTATTTTCCTTTGCCAGGGCAGTCCAAAATTGTGAGGTTCACCAATGCCCCTGCATGCAGACGTGCATGAGGGCCTGTAAACCTGAAGTGCCCATTGGAAGGAAGTGGGTCTATTGTAGTATAGCCCTTTGGCAGGGCAGCCAAAAATTGGGAGGCTCCACGTTGTCCCTGGATAGAGACGTGCATGAGGGCCTGTAAACCTGAAGTGCCCATTGGAAGGAAGTGGGTCTATTGTAGTATAGCCCTTAGGCAGGGCAGCCAAAAATTGGGAGGCTCCACGTTGTCCCTGGATAGAGACGTGCATGAGGGCCTGTAAACCTGAAGTGCCCATTGTAAGGAAGTGGGTCTATTGTAGTATAGCCCTTAGGCAGGGCAGCCAAAAATTGGGAGGCTCCACGTTGTCCCTGGATAGAGACGTGCATGAGGGCCTGTAAACCTGAAGTGCCCATTGTCAGGAAGTGGGTGTATTATAGTATAGCCCTTAGGCAGGGCAGCCAAAAATTGGGAGGCTCCACATTGTCCCTGGATAGAGACGTGCATGATGGCCTGTAAACCTGAAGTGCCCATTGTAAGGAAGTGGGTCTATTGTAGTATAGCCCTTAGGCAGGGCAGCCAAAAATTGGGAGGCTCCACGTTGTCCCTGGATAGAGACGTGCATGAGGGCCTGTAAACCTGAAGTGCCCATTGTCAGGAAGTGGGTGTATTATAGTATAGCCCTTAGGCAGGGCAGCCAAAAATTGGGAGGCTCCACATTGTCCCTGGATAGAGACGTGCATGATGGCCTGTAAACCTGAAGTGCCCATTGTAAGGAAGTGGGTCTATTGTAGTATAGCCCTTAGGCAGGGCAGCCAAAAATTGGGAGGCTCCACATTGTCCCTGGGTAGAGACGTGCATGATGGCCTGTAAACCTGAAGTGCCCATTGTAAGGAAGTGGGTCTATTGTAGTATAGCCCTTAGGCAGGGCAGCCAAAAATTGGGAGGCTCCACGTTGTCCCTGGATAGAGACGTGCATGAGGGCCTATAAACCTGAAGTGCCCATTGGAAGGAAGTGGGTCTATTGTAGTATAGCCCTTTGGTAGGGCAGCCAAAAATTGGGAGGCTCCACGTTGTCCCTGGGTAGAGACGTGCATGAGGGCCTCAAAACATTAAGTGTCCATTGTCAGGAAGTGGGTGTATTATAGTATAGCCCTTAGGCAGGGCAGCCAAAAATTGGGAGGCTCCACGTTGTCCCTGGATAGAGACGTGCATGAGGGCCTGTAAACCTGAAGTGCCCATTGGAAGGAAGTGGGTCTATTGTAGTATAGCCCTTAGGCAGGGCAGCCAAAAATTGGGAGGCTCCACGTTGTCCCTGGGTAGAGACGTGCATGAGGGCCTCAAAACATTAAGTGTCCATTGTCAGGAAGTGGGTGTATTATAGTATAGCCCTTAGGCAGGGCAGCCAAAAATTGGGAGGCTCCACGTTGTCCCTGGGTAGAGACGTGCATGAGGGCCTCAAAACATTAAGTGTCCATTGTCAGGAAGTGGGTGTATTATAGTATAGCCCTTAGGCAGGGCAGCCAAAAATTGGGAGGCTCCACGTTGTCCCTGGGTAGAGACGTGCATGAGGGCCTCAAAACATTAAGTGTCCATTGTCAGGAAGTGGGTGTATTATAGTATAGCCCTTAGGCAGGGCAGCCAAAAATTGGGAGGCTCCACGTTGTCCCTGGGTAGAGACGTGCATGAGGGCCTCAAAACATTGTTCCCATTGCAAAGGAGCGGGTCTCCTGTCGTTGTAATGTCCATTCTGCAAAGAATGGGCGAAAAAATTTACCACTGGGGGTATACCTGAAACAAAGGCCTAAGTATTGCAATTTGTAACGGTCATCATGGTGGCGCATGAGGAGAAGGAGGAGCAGTCCAGTGATTATCCAAAGTCCAGAAGTGTGTACCCATGGGTGAGTGGAGGTACATGGCAAACTTTAAATTCCGCTCTCATTTGCTGGTGGTGTGGTGAAGTCTGGCCCAATCCAACCCTTGTTCATCTTGATCAGAGTCAGCCTGTCAGCATTTTCAGTTGACAGGCGGGTGCGTTTATCTGTAATGATTCCACCTGCGGCACTAAAAACACGCTCTGACAAAACGCTAGCGGCAGGGCAGGCCAGGACTTCCAAGGCGTAGAGAGCCAATTCATGCCACGTGTCCAGCTTGGATACCCAATAATTGTAAGGCACAGAGGAATGTCGGAGTACAGTTGTTTGATCTGCAAGGTACTCCTTCAGCATCTGGGCAAACTTAGGATTTCTTGTGGCACTACCCCGCACCTCAGGGGCTGTGGTACGTGAGGGGCTGAGAAAACTGTCCCACATCTTAAAGACTGTTCCCCTACCTCTGGCGGATTGGACTTGTGCCTCTCTCGGCTGTACGCCTCGGTTGTCCACTGATTCCTGACCTATGCCGCTAGCGTTTTGTGAGGGGAATGCTTTGCCTACTTCCGTGACTATGGCCTTCCGAAACTGCTGCATTTTGGTTGACCTCTCCTCCACGGGAATAAGAGACAAAAAGTTCTCCTTGTAGCGTGGGTCTAACAGTGTTACCAACCAGTAATGATTGTCGGCCAAGATGTTCTTAACGCGAGGGTCACGAGACAGGCAGCTTACCATAAAGTCAGCCATGTGCGCCAGACTCTTAACAACCAGGACTTCAGTAGCCTGACCAACAAGATGACTGAACATGCTGTCCTCCTCCTCCTCCTCCTCCTCCTCCTCATCTACCCTGTCCTCTGGCCAGCCACGCTGAACCGAGGATATGACTGGTGTGCATGTCATATCCTCAATTTGGCCGGAGAGTTGCTCCATGTCTTCATCCTCCTCCTCGTCATAGTCCTCCACTGCACGTTGTGATGAGACGAGGCTGGGCTGTGTGTTATCACCCACACCCACTACTGTTTCTTGCTGCAACTCATCGCGCTCCGCCTGCAATGCGTCATGTTTGTTTTTCAGCAGAGACCGTTTTAGAAGGCAGAGTAGCGGTATGGTGACGCTAATAATGGCGTCATCACCACTCACCATCTTGGTGGAGTCCTCAAAGTTTTGGAGGATGGTACATAGGTCTGACATCCATCTCCACTCCTCAGGTGTTATGTGTGGAATTTGAACCATTTCCCGACGGCTTAGGTGATGCAGGTACTCAACAACTGCCCTCTTCTGCTCACATATCCTGACCAACATGTGCATAGTTGAATTCCAACGCGTGGGGACATCACACACCAGTCTGTGAGCCGGAAGATGCAAACTGAGCTGAAAGCCGGCAAGGCCGGCTGAAGCAGTAGGTGACTTTCGAAAATGTGCAGACAGGCGGCGAACTTTTACCAGCAGATCAGACAGCTCTGGGTATGACTTTAGAAACCGCTGAACCACGAGGTTGAGCACATGGGCCACGCATGGAACATGTGTCAGCTGGCCTCGCCTCAAAGCCGCCACCAGGTTCCGGCCATTGTCACACACGACCTTTCCTGGCTTTAGGTTCAGAGGTATGAGCCAGTGATCTGCCTGCTGTTTCAGAGCTGTCCACAGCTCTTCTGCATTGTGGGGTTTGTCACCTATGCAGATTAGCTTCAGCACAGCCTGTTGCCGCTTCGCCGAGGCAGTGCTGCAGTGCTTCCAGCTTGTGACTGGTGTGGAGGGTACAGTGGATGAGGATGCGCAGGAGGAGGAGGAGGCTGAAGAGCATGACATTCCGGAGCTGTAGAGTGTGGGTGAAACACTGACTGAGGTAGGGCCTGCAAACCTTGGTGTGGGAAGGACGTGTTCCGTCCCTCGCTCAGACTGGGTCCCAGCTTCCACAATATTAACCCAGTGTGCCGTCAACGAGATGTAGCGGCCTTGCCCACAAGCACTTGTCCACGTGTCTGTGGTTAGGTGGACCTTGGGTGAAACAGCGTTGTTCAGGGCACGTGTGATGTTTTGTGACACGTGGTTATGCAACGCGGGGACGGCACACCGGGAGAAATAGTGGCGGCTGGGGACCGAGTAACGTGGGACAGCTGCCGCCATCAGGTCACGGAATGCTTCTGTCTCCACCAGCCTAAAAGGCAACATTTCCAGCGCAAGCAGTCGCGAAATGTTAGCATTTAGAACTGTGGCATGTGGGGTGTTGGCAGTGTATTTGCGCCTGCGTTCAAAGGTTTGCTGAATGGATAACTGAACACTGCGCTGGGAAAAGGACGTGCTTGATGATGGTGTTCTTTCTGCGTAGGCAACTGCAGGTGCAGGAGTGGAGGAGGCTTGTTCGCAGGCAGCATGGACAGGGGATTGGCTCGCATGCACAACCAGCGAAGACGTAGCAGTGACATCAGCAAGCACTGCTCCTCGACTCTGTTGTACTTCCCACAAAGTCGGGTGCTTGGCTGACATGTGCCTGATCATGCTGGTGGTGGTCAGGCTGCTAGTTTTGGTACCCCTGCTGATGCTGGCACGGCAGGTGTTGCAAATGGCCTTTTTTGAATCATCTGGATCCAACTTAAAAAACTGCCAGACTCGGGAAGACCTAACATTTGTACAGGCACCTTGTGTCGTCGTGTTGTTCCGGGGAACGGTTGCCTGACTTCTGCCTGGGGCCACCACCCTGCTTCTTACTGCCTGTTGTGATGCTACGCCTCCCTCCCCCTGTGCACTACTGTCCTCGCTCTGCATATCCTCCTGCCAGGTTGGGTCAGTTACTGGATCATCCACCACGTCGTCTTCCTCTTCCGCACCCTGCTCCTCCCCCTGACTTCCTGACAATTGTGTCTCATCATCGTCCATCACTTGTTGAGACACGTTGCCAACTTCGTGAGAACGTGGCTGCTCAAATATTTGGCCATCTGTACAGACGATCTCCTCATGACCCACTTCAATATGAGCTGGCGAGAGGCCAGAATGTGTGAATGGAAACGTGAACAGCTCTTCCGAGTGTCCAAGTGTGGGATCATTAATGTCCGAGGAGGACGTGTACTCAGCCTGGTGGTAGGAAGGAGGATCAGGTTCAGAAATGTGCGGTGCAGTATCACGGCTACTGACACTTGACCGTGTGGAAGACAGAGTGTTTGTGGTGGTGCCAATCTGACTGGAAGCATTATCTGCTATCCAACTAACAACCTGTTGACACTGGTCTTGGTTCAAGAGCGGTGTACTGCTGCGGTCCCCAAGAATTTGGGACAGGACGTGCGAGCGACTAGATGTGGCCCTTTGTTGTGGCGAAATTAGAGCTTGCCCACGACCTCGGCCTCTGCCTGCACCACCATCACGTCCACTTCCTTGTTCCTTGCCAATGCCCTTGCGCATTTTGCAATGCTGTGCTGACGTGTATATTCACTACTTGTGCGTTATATCAAAGTTTGTGGAAATTGCACACAAGTGCACCTGTACGCTGCCACCGACAGGCACACACGTGCGGTTTTAAAAACCAAGCACGGACGCAATAAGAACCTAACAGGTTTTTTTGGGGAGCGACAATTACAGACAAGTCAGACACTATCTGGACTGTTTTAGACTGTGTACACCAGCCCCAGATATGATGAAGGCTGGTATACGGTCACCACTAGGAATGGCTATATATACCCTGCCTGCCTGCCTGCCTGTATACTGGTACAATAGTCCTGACAAGGACTCTTCTGGTCACTAGCCTGTATTCAGACCTGGCTATACCCTGCCTGTATATAGCAACAATAGTCCTGAGAAGGACTCTGCTACTGTACTCCGACCTGGCTATACCCTGTCTGCCTGTATACAACTAGAATAGTCCTGAGAAGGACTTTTGGTCACACTGTTTGCAGCCCTGCAACTGAAAAAGCTATAAAGGGCCGCAAAGCTTTCCCTGAATCAGCGACACTCTCCCTGCACTCACTGTCTGGATAGCTGTGAGCAGAGCACAGCGCGCCGGCCGGTATAAAGGCTCGGTCACGCTGTGCAGGCCGGCCAATCACTGCAATTCCACAACTAACAGGGCTGTGGCATTGCAGTGGTCTGCCAGCCAATCCCTGCATGAGGGCTGGCTCTCAAAAGAGCGCCAACATGCAGAAATGAAGACCACGAGTACAGCACGAGTATCGCGAGATTACTCGGTCCCCGCCGAGCAGCCCGAGTACAGCGATACTCGTGCGAGTACCGAGTAGTTACAAGCATGCTCGCTCATCACTAATATTTATGATCTGCAAATGACCTTAAAGGGGAACTAGTTCCCCAGACTAGTCAGCCCACCTTGCATGTTATCACACCCCTGTGGGCGATATAACATGACCTACAAGAGCTGGCATCATCGCCAGCGTGGCTTTGTTCCCTCACATCATTGAGTTTCTGAAAAAATGCTAACAGTACAAAACATTGTTTATAAGCTCCTATTTCCAGGAATGTATGATGATGGGTCCTGCAGAATGAGAACCTTTTCCAGCTACTTTCCTCTTCGGTCCTTTATTTACCCAGACTTGTCTAACAGTATATATGAGAATAGGGATTCTAAACTGTATAATCCTCTCTAGGATGGTTTCACACAGAATTTGTTAAGTGGGTGGGTGTGGACCCAATGTGCCACAGAACAGGTTCGACTTGGAGGGGCATAAGTAAGCGACTATCTCGTGTTCACTAGAGCCTCAGGTTGTGTGGATAGGCTTGTGCTGGAAGGTAGCTGCCAAATGCTACTCCAGGGAATATCAAGGCATTGTGGAAGCTGACCCTGGGGGTCGAGGATGCAGAGGCTCATGTGCAGATTGGACAGCTGGTTCAGGCTGATTGAAACTGTACAGCGGGTACAGCATGTATGACAGGTGTGGACATGTACGGCAGGTATAGCAGGGACAGCAGGTGTGGACACGTACAGCAGGTTTAGCAGGTACAGCAGGTGTGGACAGGTACGGCAGGTGTAGCAGGTACAGCAGGTGTGGACAGGTACGGCAGGTGTAGCAGGTACAGCAGGTGTGGACAGACAGGTACAGCAGGTGTAGCAGGTATAGCAGGTGTGGACAGGTACGGCAAGTGTAGCAGGTACAGCAGGTGTGGACAGGTACGGCAGGTGTAGCAGGTACAGCAGGTGTGGACAGGTACGGCAGGTGTAGCAGGTACAGCAAGTGTGGAGAGGTACGGTAGGTGTAGCAGGTATAGCGTGTGGACAAGTACGGCAGGTGTAGCAGGTGTGGACAGGTACAGAAGGTGTAGCAGGTACGGCAGGTGAAGCAGGTACAGCAAGTGTGGACAGGTACGGCAGGTGTAGCAGGTACAGCAGGTGTGGACAGGTACGGCAGGTGTAGCAGGTACAGCAGGTGTGGACAGGTACGGCAGGTGTAGCAGGTACAGCAGGTGTGGACAAGTACGGCAGGTGTAGCAGGTTTAGCAGGTGTGGACAGGTACGGCAGGTGTAGCAGGTACAGCAGGTGTGGACAGGTACGGCAGGTGTAGCAGGTACAGCAGGTGTGGACAGGTACGGCAGGTGTAGCAGGTACAGCAGGTGTGGACAGGTACGGCAAGTGTAGCAGGTACAGCAGGTGTGGACAGTTACGGCAGGTGCGGATAGGTACAGCGAGTTCAGGCAGGTACTAGAAAATAGGTACGGGTTAGCAGGTATAGGTAATGGACACAGGAAGAACAGCAATGAAACCTGACAACTTTCAGCATGTCTTTAGAAGTAAGGAGGTGCGCACACCCTAGACATGCTCCCGAGAGACCTGTGCAGAGGGTACAGGCCCCAAGAGTAGTAGGTAGCAGGGGCAGCACATGGACGGCCAAGAAGAGGCAGGGGAGCGAGCAGTCTGGCCATGGCAGTGAGTATGTCGCCGTTCCTGTTGAGGAGGGAAAGCAGGACAGTGCAGGGATGCCAGCGTTACATAATTCTTTGGAAAAACAGCACATTTTTGCAAACTTTTTCCTGGCATTTTTGTTGCACTGCCCAAACAACACTAAAAAATGATAGCTTGCAGTAAAAAAAGGAAATATGAAATGTGATATAAAGCGCTTTATTCATGACTTTTGAGTGAGGATTTATCAGTTCTGACATTTTAGATCTAGTTCTGGCATTTTTCTTATTCATTTTTGTCATTGACTTCTCTATAGGAGGGTAAAAGGAGTTAAAAAATTCATGTTTTTTACATGTTGAAAAAAGTGACAGAAGCCACATTTTCTTTCAATAAATCCATTGTGCAAATTCATTCACACAATGCAGTATTTTCTATCTATTTTTACATAGGTTGTTTTTTAAGACAATTTACATTAAAAATGTTATCAATAGCAATTATCAATTAATTCTGTAAGATAACATGGTTAAAATATTGTAGCATAAACACACTAAAATGATATCCTGTTATATGCCAATGAATCTGGGACATCTGAACATAATCAGTGACAGGTTCCAATGATTTCAGTTTTACATCAGAGCAGATTAATAACATGCTGAATAAATCCGAACCGTTCAGCCTAAACGCCTAAAGTAATTGTCGATAGTCCACATAGATAGCATCATGGTGTTTATTGAATCCGTGGAGGGAATGTTGTTGTATTTGATTAAACTTGATTGATGTCATCTAACGGAAGGATTTAAAGGTAATGGAAGCAAATACAACCAAACAGTGATACTGTTTATGTCAGGAGAACAGTGGTAGATAAAGGGCTGAGAACAGAGGATCAACACCGGACCAGGAGTATGGATTATTTTTTAATTTGAGCTGCACCCTAAGGCCTTTAAGAAAGGATTACATTCTTGTATGTGTCTGTCCCTTTAATGCAGGCTTGTACGGTGAACCTGCATTATTCCCTGTACATGTCTGCTGATTTGATTAGCAGACATGTGCAGCTAGTAGACGCAGGTAGATCACTCCAATGGGGATCATATTTTTCCCCGCCGCCATTAGTCACCCTGAGACGCGATCACGGGATGCCAATGGGTTGCCATGACAGCATCGGGTCAGATGATAACCCTGTCATAACTTACTTCTTGTGATTGTCGACAGACTGCCAGCACTCACAGGAGAAGATCAGCATTTCTGCTGATCAGAGAGGCTCTTGGCGGAAGGGGAGGAAAAAACGAAAACGGAACATCGCTCGGGGTTGAACGGGTTAATTCATGAGAGTCAATTGTGAGAATACAATATATTTTTCAATATACTTTTAACTATGAGAATATACTGTATATATATATATATATATATATAAAAAATTTCTATATGCTTTTTTATAACCAAACTTTCTTTTTATATGAGTAAGAAGAAAGAGCCTGTTTTCTGAATACCTTTCCGTATCAGGAAAGCAAGTACGTGTACACCAAGGTCAGCAGCTGACATCATGAGACAAGGGCCCCTCAAGCTATGGTGGACTGAAGATAAGGCACCCCGGAGCTACGTGACAACGGCGCCGCGAGCAATCGAAGGGATGGAGAGGGGAAATGGCAAAAATGGACATATATCACAGGCTTTCTGCATATGTTGTTTTAATATAACCAATGGCATACTTAGGAATTTTATGAGATTTTAAGAGATTAATCCATTACAGCTCTATAAAAGCCTTGTAAAAATAAAGCACGTCACATGTTCACCTGCGCTTACTGAGAGGGGTTTATACCAGATATTATCTGTGGTCTGAATTCCTTTCAATCTGAGATTTAGCAGATATTCACTGTTAAGAAGGAGATATCTTTCCAAAAATTGTGGAATTCTCCTTAACACAATGACCTCTGAGCTCAATGTCTAGGTTGTAAAACCCCAAGCATTGGTTTCTTAACAGTTGTTGCTATTTTAAATATGTGTGTTTTTTAAATATAAAAAATAAATCTTACATGGGCCAGTCTTTTAGCTCATTGCTCTGACAGTAGATATGTGTCAAATATTTTTTTTTTAAGTTCAGTATTAAAAAATCAACATATCCTTATTATAGCTTGTGCAAAGAAAAAAAGGTCAAGAAAATAGCAGATTTAATTTAAGTGTGAATTCGGCTATCATCGTTTCTGTGTGTGGGTTTAAATGATATCTTCTAAGTAATATAAGTCGACTCTTAGTATTATGCAACATTGTAAAAAGCAGATTAAATTAAAACTGATAAAACTTAAAAAAAAGCTAATGAATAGTTGCCATTGTTGGAGTATTAACATAATTTCCTGCCATCTCTGATATTTCATGGCTCCTATATATAAAAAGCTACAATTAGTTTTTTTTTCATCTCAATAATTAAAGATTTCCATGGACATTTCTGCTTCTGCGGGGAGTATTCATTGCAGGTTATTGGACATTTCGATTTGAATGTTTTAGTTCTAATGATCTAAAACATTTATAGTTTTACATAACTCTCAAACTTTATTAGACAATACAGCTAATTGTAATTAGATCTAATGTATTGCTGCATATAATCTGTAGATGTCTGTTCATTTTGTATGCAAAAAAAAGAAAAAAAAAAGATTAACCCCTTCATGCCCTGGCCATTTTTCGCCGTCATTTTTCCTACCCTTCTTCCAAGTGTCATAATTTTTTTATTGTTATGTCAATAAAGCTGTTTTTTGGCTGTTTTTTTTTTGCTGGATAAGTTTTACTTTTGAAAAACACGATTCATTTAACCATTTAGTGTTCTGGAAATGGGAAAAAATTCCAAGTACCGTGAAATTGCAAAAAAAGTGCAATTCCATAATTGTTAATTTTTTTTTTATTTATCATGTTCCCTATTTGGGAAAACTGACCTGGCAGTATACTTCTCAAAGTCAGTACGACTATGCAGATACCAGTGCATTAGCACTGCTCTGTATAGAAGAAATCACAATTTCCTATGAACGCTGGCTTGCAGCTGGCATTCACAGGAGGATTCTCATGACAGATACAGGGGTAGTCAGCACTCCCATTGGCACCCTGCAATCATGTAATGGGAGCAAAGCTGGTGCGTGTTAAAGTCCCCTGTCAGAGACTGACAGTGGAATTTAATTGGTTAACAGCTGCAGACAGATCTCTGACTCACCTCTGGCTGTTAAAGACTTATGTCGGCTGATGAAATCAGCTGTCAAGTAAAGGAAAAGATGTGGGCTCACCATGCGACCCAGCATCAAAGTAAAGAACATGGCATATAATGTATCTATATATGTCATCTGCCATGAAGGGGATAATGAGATAGATACAATCATTTAGAATGCCTTTGGGAATAATATGGATATTTGTACATTATTTTGTATCTCTATTTATCAATTTAGCAGTGGCGTACATAGAACTCACAGGGCCCATAGAAAAGGTTCTAATTGTGCCAACCCCTCCCAAAACGGGGGACTATTAGTGTTCTCACCATCACTACCCCATTTATGACAATTTTAGAATATGGTGCTCCCAAAAATGTCACCCTTCCACCAACAAACACTGAGTATGATATCTCTACAGTGACAGTGAATTCCTCTACAGTTGCACCCCACACATACAGCATTGCACCAGTCAGTATGACACCCCCAACTCAATATAAGGGCCCCCACAGCCCCCTACTAAGCATGAGTGTCCCCACAGCCACCAACACAATATGAAGGCCCCCACACAAATGAGGACAACACAGCACTCCATTCGGTAAGAGTATCCCCAGTCACTATGTGAGCGCCTACAGCCCCCCCCACTCAGGATTGGAGTCCCTCACTTAGTATGTGATCCTCACAACCCTCTCACTCAGTAAAATGGCTCCCAAAACCCCTCATACAATATACAGTAGTATCCCTCACAACCCAATTCAGTAAGATGGCCCTCACAGTCCCTCACATAGTATTGGGGGGTCACCATAACCTTCCTACAGAATGTGGACTGATACATCGAATGAGGACCCCCAAAACACTTACATTTAGTATAGTGGACCTCACAGTTGTCAACTAAATATAGGGCCCTTACAGCCCTCTATAGCCACTCACACAGGATTATAGTCCCCAGCAGCTACCCACTCAGTATTATGGTCTCCAGCCACTACCCACTCAGTATCATGGGCCCCACCAGCCCCACACTCAGATAAGATGGACTGCAGTCTCCATGTGGCGTCATGTGACACAACCCATTGTACTTTGTAGAGAAGAGAGGTGGAGTGGGGAGCAGGGAGAGGAAACAAGCAGAAAGAGAAATATACTGATGAAGATGAGTTTTCTTACAAGTCATTTACCTCACCCTTAAGCTTATTCATATCCAGACAGCTCAGCTCTGCTATATATTTTAATCTATACTGCTACAGCTTTTCTCTGTATGCTATAAAATGAAACAAGAACAGGATCCCCTTCTCTGTGCTATGCTGGGTATGGGAGTGATCACAGAAGCTAATCTTCTCCCCCTAGTTCCCAGTGAATTGCAAATTTAAAAAAGCCCAAAAAACTGGAAAGGGAAAACTGTTTAAAAAGTCATATAATGGTCAAGAAATAGAGTTACTTTTCATGTACACATAAAGGACAACTTGTTCTGAACTTCCAAAGGCACTAAATTTGGATCCTTACAGTTTGCAAAAAGCAGGAAAAACAGTGATCATAGGCATATGCAGGGGTGTATCTGGGGGGGCTGAGAGTACAATTGAAGCCCTGACAGACGTCACTTCTAGGTCAAGGCAAAGTCAGTAGCATGATCAGGTTATCTTCTCATGATGCTGACTTCACTCACTGTCAGAGTTGGTGTGGTAAATTCTCTAGTGGAGCTGAAGTCACCAAAGATTTATTGTGATAGTGAAGGAGGAAGGATTTAAGGACACAGTATGCGGAGCGAAGGGGTGCGATGGATGATAACACTGTATAGAGGGTGGGAGGAGAGAAATTTTAGGACGCAGTATGGGGAGAGAGGGAGTATGATGGGTGTTGACACAGTATGGGATGCGAGGGGAGGGAATTTGAGGACACAGTATGGGGTAGAGTGGGGAAATTTTGGATGAGTACAAACAGAATGGGGAGCAAGGAGAATGGGTGAGGACAGTATGGGGAGTTAGGGGGTGGGATGGGTGCAGATAGTATAGGCAGCAAATGGGGGGAAATTTGAGTACATGGCATAAGGAGCAATGGGGAAAATTTGAGAACATAATATGGGGAGAAAGGGGGTGGGATGGGTGCAGAGAGTATGCTTAGCGAGGGTTGGAATTTGAGGGCACAGTATGGGGAGTGAGGGGGTAGGATGGGTGCAAATACAATATGGGGAGTGGGTTGGGAGGGAGAAATATGTAGACAGTATGAGGAGCAAGGGGGATAGTTGTGGACACAGTATGGGGAGTGATGAGGGGGATGTATAAGGATACAGTAGGAGTAGCGTGGGCGGAATGTATGCAGACACAATATGATGAGTGGGGGGATGTGAGAGGAGACAGTATGATGTAGGGGAAATATGAGAAAAGACTATTGACAGGAATAGTGTGAGGAGACAAAATGGGGCAGAAAAGTTTGAGGGGGCATAGAATACCTACTGGGTAATGTGTGTAGGGTAATGGTAAAGAGGAGGTAGCATAAAGGCCCTGTCACACACAGAGATAAATCTGCGGCAGATCTGTGGTTGCAGTGGAGTTGTGGACAATCAGTGCCAGGTTTGTGGCTGTGTACAAATGGAACAATATGTCCATGATTTCACTGCAACCACAGATCTGCCAAAGATTTATCTCTGTGTGTGACGGGGCCTTAAGGGTACAGCAAGAATGGGACAGTGTGCCAGGGAGGGGGTGTGTGATGAGGGGGCATAGTAAAGAGATTGGGAAGTATAGGGGGCACAGTGTGAAAGAACAGTTTTCAGAAGTGGCCCAGTAAGGAAAGGAGAGGGCACTGTGGAAAGCATGTACTATAAGAGAGACAGTATGGGTCATATTTTGGGCTCATTATACTTACAAAGTCTCTACATGGCTCTAACGCTACTACTGGGGCTGGTCATTATCCTTCATACATATTCACTGCTTCCCCTGTCAACCAGCAGTCTCTGATTGGTTGCAGTCAGACGCACGCCCACCCTGTGTGACATTGTGACACACTGCAACCAATCAGAGGTGCTGTTTGTGCATCTCTATTGCTGTAAAAATAAATTTAAAAAAATTTGGTTTGGGGTCACCCCCTATTAGGATACCCTGCACATATAAAGCATACGACTACAGGTTGCAGTCCCCAGCCATGTGCTTATCTTGGCTGTGTATCAAAACAAGAGGAACCACATGCGGCTTTTTTTTTTAAAACAATACTTAAATAAATCATTAAAAAAAAAAACGGCGTGCTGTCCCCCAAAATAAGCCAACAGCTGGAAGCTGGTATTCTCAGGCTGGGGAATCCCATGCTTATTGCCCCTCCCAGCCTAAAAATAGCAGCCATTAGATGTGACAATCCCGGAACTTTACCTGGCTAATTCCGACTGCCCTGGTGTGGTGGCAATCGGGGTAATACGGGGTTAATAACAGCTCACAGCTGCCACTAAGTCCTAGATTAGTAATGGGAGCCATATAAGAACCCTCCCCATCCATTACTAATCTGTAAGTAAAGAAATAAAGACAAACACTGAAAAAAATCCTTTATTTCAAATAAAATACAAAAACCCCTTTATTAAACTGCTCCATTTCTCCCCATCCACAACAGCTTTGAATATGAGACTACCTTCATTTTATAGACAATCATCTTGGCTATCTCATACATAAATTTGAGTGTCAACTATTTAGCATATTATCTGTTATGCAGATTCTTGTCATGTCACTGCATTGTTACTGTTTTGCATCTGGTGTTTGAAAAATCTTTTTCTTCCTGTACACTAGAAATTACAACCTATTATCACATTCTCTAATAGCTCAGTGTGTTATCAGATTGATTCCCAAGAGAAAGATCATTGGTTTGAATCGAGGAACAGCCATAAAGAAGACTTCTCAAGAATACAAGAATAGCTTCATCCAGCTCAGCCATAGCGGTTTATCGGCCAAAAAAATTGCTAATTTTGGTAAAAAAAAACAATCTTTTATACGGGATTCAACTGTATTCTACCTTTGTGGCAGTGCTGTGTTCTTTAGCTCTTTCTCTGACCTGGTTTTAATAGTCACAGCTGGCATTAATATCGGCGCGATCAGCGTGTGGCACTGCTGAGGTGTTATGGAAGTCCAAATTGCTTTGATAGCAACCTTCAGCTCATCTGCATTGTTGGATTTGGTGTCTTACATCTTGCTCTTGACAATACCCCATAGATTCTCTATGGGATTTAGGTCAGGCGAGTTTGCTGGCCAATCAAGCACAGTGATACTGTGGTTATTAAACCAGGTATTGGTACTTTAGGCAGTGTGGACAGGTGCCAAGTTCTGCTGGAAAATTAAATGTCCACCTACAAAAAGTTTGTCGGCAGAGGGAAGCATGAAATGCTCTAAAATTTCCTGGTAGACGGCTACGTTGACTTTGGTCTTGATAGAACACAGTGAACCTACACCAGCAAATGACATGGCTCCCCAAACCATCACTGATTGTTAAAACTGCACACTAGACCTCAAGCAGCTTAGATTGTGGCCTCTCCACTGTTTTTCCAAACTCTAGGACCTTGATTTCGAAATGAAATGCAAAATTTACTACAGCCAGCTTCTTTAGCAATGACCTTTTGTGGCTTATCCTCCTTGTGGAGTGTGTCAATGACTGCCTTCTGGACATCTGTCAAGTCAGCAGTCTTTCCCATGCTTGTGTAACCTACTGAGCCAGACTAAGGGACCATTTTAAAAGCTTAGAAGCCTTGTGTTTTGTGGTAATTATTCTAATTTTCTGAGATAATGTCTTTTGAGTTTTCATTGGATTTAAGCCATAATCATCAACATTAGCAGAAATAAACACTTGAAATAGATCACTCAGTGTCTAATGCCATTATATAATATATGCGCTTCCCTTTTTGTATTGAAATACTCAAATAAATTAACTTTTTGAGGATATTCTAATTTATTGAGATGCACTTGTATATTCTGGGATAGACCTAGCATGCATTTGTGTATCTCTAGGCCTTCACGGCCAATGCATAGAAAGAGAAGGGGCTGACTTAGCAATTGAAATGAGCCAGTTATCCACCCCCCTTCACTCAGTACTGATGATGTGCCAACTGGGCAGATAGCTGACTGTTTTACATATTTAAAGTATGAACACATCTAAAGATATTTTAGACAACTGGACCACCCCTTTAACCTATTTGACAACATACACCAGTTACTGTTTATTTATTAATATTACTGAAGTGGAATTCTATGTTTCTACTGCTGCATAAAATATATATGCAAAATCTGTCAACCACTATTTGCATCACAATGGAAGTGACTTTATAAAAAAAGTCCACTGGAAATACAATTTTACATAACAGACAATAAGTCTGTAATTCAGGTAGGCCAAATTAGGTGTAAACACGAGTAGGCTCTTTGAACTGTTTTGACTTTGCTTTTCTATTGGTGCATGATACAGTATTACAGAGAAGCCAAGGGCTACTATACAGTACTTAGCAATGTTCATCCCGAGACTCGGAATTTACCATTTTAGGCAAATATTAGCACATTAGGAGATTTGATAGCACGTCTTGCCTGTTCATTACTTTGAATATAGTGAGTGACATTACCCATATGGGTCCTGTGAACGCTCATGTAAGAGTAAGGATAACTTACATGCACCTCTGCTACTGTGCCTGGCATTATACCCATTGCCCCTCTATTACACCGTCAGGAATTGTGCCTCTTGCCCCTCTGCTACTGTGCCTGGCATTATACACGTCCCCTCTGCTACTGTGCCTGGCATTGGGCCGCTGCCCCTCTCCTACTGTGCCTGGAACTGTGCCCCCTGCCCACTGCTATTGTGCCTGGCAGCATACCTCTCACCCCTCTGCTACTGACAGCACCTGGCAGTGTGCCCCTCTGCTATGACACTGGCACCGCGTCACTCCGCTGCAGTGTCTGGCACCGTGCCTCTCGCCTTTTTGCTATTGCACCCAGCTGCATGCCCCTCCTCTACTGCACCTGGCAGCATGCCCCTCTGCTTCAGTGCCTGGCAGAACTCCCCTATAATGCTTGGTAGTGCACCTCTCTGCTGCGACATCTGGCACCACATCCCTCCCTGCTGCGCCTGGCACTGCGCTCCTCTGCTGTAATGACTAGCAGTGCACTCCTGTGTTTGTTGTGCCTGGCAGCTTGCCCATCTGCTGCAGCACCTGGCAGTGTGTCCTTCTGTAACGCCCCTGAACTAGTCAGGGTGTCACAGGGTACTGCACCCTCTTTAACTTTTGGTGCAGGACTCAACCCCTCATGGTTCCGGGTTCCCAACCTATGTTACTACCTCCATCCACATCCAAATCCCAACCACACCTCACATCACACCCTATCAGACACACCAGTGGGCTGCCTAGCTGGAATAGGGCCGCCCACCTAGCGGTCAGGTAGGCTGGTGGAAGGAAAGTGAGCAGAACAGTGTTAGCCCTCAAGAAGTGAGGGGCTGAGGGAGTAGTGGCTCCCTGTATGTTGTCAGTTGGGTCGCAGACGGTGGTCTGGAAATGGAGGAGTCTGAGACCCGGTCACAGGGTATTGTGGCTGGGTGCCTAGACCCGGTCTTGGAGGACGGACAGCATCTCCAGCCTAATAACCGGTCCGGGACCAAAAGCACGGCGGAGTACAGGAGCATAGGTCGGGGAGTAGCTTCAGGCAACCTGCCAATTAGCCTGTGGAGGATAGTGTCTTCACGTACTGTCACCAAGAAGCTCAGAGATCGGGAGCACTAGCGCAACGAGGGGGATAGGGCTTTCCAATCCATGCAGCATGCAAAAATCCCAAGTGTGAGCCCCTGAGCACACAGCTCCAATAGCCAACAACCCGGACAGCTTTAAGCCAACGGGCCACCAGAACATTCCAAAATGTGTGCACGGAAGCAGGCTCCGGAACATCCGGCAGTACCAGAGGAGACGGACACCCGGATGAGCTCCCCCAAGAGTGTTGCGACACCCAGAGACTTGGTTTACCTTTGTGTCAGAGTCTGCTTTGCGATCACAGCACTACCAACACTGCCTGAGTGAGTAGGCTGTCCTCCCCTGCTTCCAATCTGTACCACATTCCCCTACACCATCTCCATCATCCAGAGTCCCGGGGCCTCCCCTACCCATGGAGGGAACATTATTTGGCTGCCCCACTCCATCTCCCCCAGATACTCCCATCGGCAGCGGTGGTACTCCCCTTACCCCGAACCACGGGTGGCGTCACAAACTCTTATCCCCTGTAAATACCCCCTTTTCATTTGAAGTGGCCGTGAACTCCCGGGTCCGGAGACACTCAAGCCACAGCAAGAACCCCCGGATACGAGCGGTTCGACCTCTGCAGGGGCAGCACACTTCTGCTGCTGCACCTGACAGCTAGCTCCTCTGCTGCGGTGCCTGGTAGCGCACCCCTCTGCTGCAGCGCCTGGCAGTGCATTCCTCCCTCCTTTCCTACTTGTGCTTGGCAGCACGCACCTCTCTCCTCTGCTTCATGTGCCTGTCAGCGCATCCCTCTACTACTTGGCCTGGCAGTCCAAGACTCGCACCTCTGCTATTTGCACATAGCAGAGAGCCTCTGCTCTTTTGCTACTTGCATCTGGCAGCCCAACCCTCTACCGATTGCTTCTTAAGCAGCACGTCCATCTCCCCTCAAATTTTTGTGCCTGGCAGTGTGCCCCACTCTCCTCTGCTTCTTGTACTTAGCAGCAGGCCCTCTTCTACTTGTGCCTGGCAGCCCAAGACTCGCACCTCTGATATTTTCGCCTAGCAGGGAGCTACACGCCCCTCTGCTACTTGCAATGGCAGCACGTCCGTCTCATTTCAGCTTCTTGAGCCTGGCAGCACACCCCACTCTCTTCCGCTTCTTGTGTCTGGCAGTGTGCACCTTGCCCCTTGGCTACTCTCATGTGTTGCCCCTTGGCCCTCGGCTACCTGTTCCTGGCAGTACACCTCTTTTCTCCTGCAAAAGGCTATGTGACCGTTGTGCCTGGCAGCACGGCCACCGCTCATTTGCCACATACGCCTTGTAGCATGCTTCTCACCCCTCTGCTATTTCACCTGGTAGCATGCCCCTTTGCGACTGCATTTAGCTGCATGTCCCTCTTAAACTGCGACTGGCAGTGCGCTCTTTACTTTGGCATCTAGCAGCGTGGTCCTCTGCTTTGATGACTTCCAGGATGCCCCTCTGCAGTAGTGCCTGGCAACTCCCCAATCTGCTGCGGCAGCGTGCCCCTTGCCCCTTGAATATATGTGTCTGACAGCGTGCCCCTCTGCTGCGGCGACGGTAGCGCGCCCCTTTGCCACTGTATTGAATAGTGTGGCTTTTGCCCCTCTTCTACTGTGCCTGGCAGCGAGCATCTCTGCTTTGGCACCTGGCAGCATGCCACTCTGTTACAGTGCTTGGCAGAGCTCCCACTACCTATTTGCTATGTGCACCTGGTAGCATGGCACTCACCCCTCTCCTACTGAGCCTAACAGCACGCCTCTCTCCTGTGGTGACTGGCAGTATGTGTAGCGCCCCTGAAGCCATCCGGGAGCTACAAGGTACTGCATCTGTCGCGGGCGGAGGAGGGGACGCCGCGCTCTCCCACTGCTCGGGTCCGGCTGCCGCTGTGGCTGCTGCGGCCTGCTGCTGCTGCTGCTCGGTGGCTCGAGCAATGGGCCGGATCCCGGGGACTCGAGCGGCGCTCCTCGCTCGTGAGTGAAAGGGGATTGGGATTTGGGATAGTTTATTGTCCGTGACGCCACCCACGGTTGTGGTGATTTGTTGACACCACCGCTGCTCTGTATGGGGATCCCGGGAGTGATGGTATGGAGCAGCTAGATGTTAGTCCTCCCCTCCGTGGGTAGGGGGTTTGGTTGTCCCGGGGCCCAGGGATGAAGTTGGTGATGCAGGGCTTGGTGGGGTGCAGGGACACGGGGGCAGCTCTGTGCCTTGCGGCACTGTGGTACTCACTCAGCCTGAGACGATGACACAGTTCTCGGTAAAACACACGGCTGGAAAGATGGTTCCCACGGACGGCTGCACTTGCTTTCCCCAGTAGTTGACGGTGACGGTCCCTTTTTCCTGCACCTAAGATGATGATGGTTTCGATGGGTTCCCACCGGTAACCCGCTCCCCGGCTTGGATATCTGCCGGAGGAGCCCTACTTTGCCCGCAGGCGCTGGCCCTGAGAAACTGGTGCCCTGGCGGTGGCGGTGTCTCCCTGTAACGGTTGGACTGTTGCCTTCATTCGGGACTTGCTTGTTGGGAGACCCAGACGTCCCCTTCACTAACGGATTTGGCAAATTCACGGCGACTCCTAGCCTTGCCGGGATCCGAAAGGCCCCTGCCACTGGTGCTGACTGCTCTTCGTATACCGCTCCGGTACCGCCGGGCCACCACCCGTCCGCGGTCCTTCCAGCAACCTCCAAGCAGTCACCCCTGCAGACAGTCACCGCCGTCTGCTGACCTTGCTGTCTCTGTCCGGGGCACACACCCGGACCAGCTTCAGGCTTTCTTAACTGTTCCTTTTCTGTCACTAATCTCACTGTCCTCCTTTACCACCTCCTTCTACTTCCTCCTCCAAACTCTATCTGCCTGGTTCTTCCGCCTCCAGGGCTGTGAACTCCTCAGTGGGCGGAGCCAACTGCCTGGCCCACCCCCTGGTGTGGACATCAGCCCCTGGAGGAAGGCAACAAGGATTTTTGGTTAGCCTTGGTGTTCCTAGCTGGGGTGTAGGGTGTGGTGGTGTTGTGACCTGTGACCCCTGGCTTGCCCAGGGCGTCACACATCCCCACAAGGACGCAGGGCCTACCCCCAGGGACCCAGAATACCAGTGCCGGTAACAACAAAAACATTCCAAATAATCCCTGTTTTATCCCCAAATTCCCCCAGTGACTCGTGTCAGACTAGGGTGGGACCTAATGGATGGCCACTTAGAGATGGAGCCAATACAGTCCACTAGACGACTAGGTTGGAGGGGCAGACAGTGGACAGTCAGACACAGAGAGTCGTCGGTGACGGATGGACTGACAGGAGTGTAACGGTGACCTGAGGGCTCAGGCGTTTGGTTGCCGGTGGAGTACGGTGCAGTGCTCCCGGAACCATAGCACCAACGGGGTACAGAATCCTAGATCAGGCAAACGCTCCAGGCAGACCTGATAAAATCTGCACAGTATGGGGACCATCAAGGATCTCACTGACCTTGAAGTTCGGAACTCAGTAGCAACAGAAAACCGGGGAACAGGACCAGAGGCTCCAACCCCACAGGGTTCACCATCATACGGACTACCGTTGACAGACTACCAGGAGAGGACCCCCAGATGCTCCAAGCCACGGGGACCCACCAACCAAAGACAGGTGCAGGGGATAGAAGCCACCAGGTCACTAAACCGGCACTGGAACTAAGGGGACCAGCCGTCAAGACCAGCCTTTCTCGGGTGACCAGTTTCCATCTGACTGTGAGTAAAGGAACCAGTTACACTGCAACCCCTTGTGTGGCCTACCTTCTTTCTGCACCCATCTGCATCACCTCTCCTCTGGGGCCTGGAGCTACTTGCGGAGGACCTAACATCCAGGCTTCCACCAATACCAGCCCCAGAAGTGAGAACTGTGCAGCGGCGGCTCCATCCACATAGCCACAACCCGCAAGTACGTCACGTATAAACATTCATTTGATCTCCCCTGTAAATATACTGTGGCGCCCCTGAGGCTTCCGTCGCCACAGGTCATTGCACCCCATCAGCGGTGTGATGCCCCATTCTGGGAGAGGAAGAGAGTGAACTCCGGTCCCCTGGTAAATCCACACTACACCCATTGTTAGGTACATACTAGGACCAGGGAAAGTGGCAGGCAACCCTCCCATGCTGCATGCTGGGAGGGGCCGTAAGACCCATCCCTGCTCCTATAGGTTACAGCTTAACAACTGGGGGGGTGGGAGGAGCCATCTGAGAGCAGACACAGATAGGAAGGTCAAGGTTAGTCAGTCTACCTCAGGGAGAGCAAGGGTGAAGAGCCAGCATGTAGTTGGAAAACAAGAACGAGAGAAAGGAGGGAGGAGGAGGCCTGCTGGAGGCAGGCAAGGAGGAGAAAGAAAAGAAAGAAAGAAGGAAAGAAAGCTCCAAGTCAGACAGGAGCAGAGGAACTGAAGGAGACACTTCCTGGTGAAGACCCTGGGACCCAGAGGTCCAGGTGACACCACGTAGGAACAGAAGGAGTCGCAGGGCCGCGGGTAGTCCTGGAAGTATCACGAGCAGGCCTAGAGGTACCAAGGAGAGAGGGCCCTAGAAGTGCCACGGGTAGTTGTAGGCTGCGGTGGCCTGTTCCACAGTAACATCGGTGGAGGGATTAAGCTGCGACAGGGGACGGTCCCTAGAGACTGGAGGAGTGCAAAATCATCTCCAAACAGTAAAAACCGAGGCCCAGGGACGTTGCAAGCTCCCAGGGCCAGAACCCATAGCAGACTTCCAGAAAAGGGGTAATCAGCCGACAGGTGACCCCCCAGCCTGGAGGCTGTAGTGGAGGCCAAGCCAGGTCTATCCTAACAAAGGCAAGGCTAAGGAAGACAGCAGAAGAAAGAGACACTAAAGAGAAGGGTACCGGCTTTTATTCTCTGAATCACCCAGAAACGGCGGAGGTCCCTGACAGTGGTCCCAGCAGTCCAAGGGTCCCTACAGCTGTGACAAGAAGTGTGAGTAAAGAACTTGAACTGCACCCTTGAAGTGGTCTCTGTTATTTCAGCTGCATAGACATTCACAAGCACCAACAGTGCCCCGGGCATTGCTCCACCTGTGGGGAGCAGTACCACCATAGCTGCCATCACATCATCCCGGTGGCCTCACACAGCAGCGGCGGCTTATTAGCCGCAAACCACAGGTGGCGTCACGAACACAACCATTAACAAGCAAGCCACATATTCTACTGACACCCACCAGGGCCACGGAGCCGGGCCCAGCCACCACTGACTACCACCGGACTAGTCCGGCCCGGCACCGGGTGTCCCATAGCCCTGGGGTGGGCGAGTCAACTTTGGCGTCACGAACAGGATTTCGTGCCCGGTCTAACCGGGTACTGTGCGCCTGGAGAACCGTGTGACAGACTGTGTACTTTACTGAGAAACCACCGCCATTAGCGCTGCTGAGAGTGGGAAGAAGGGGGGCGTGAAAGAAGAAAGAGCGCGAAGAGAAGCCCCGCCCCGTGTCCAAGAAAAGAGCGCGAAGCGGTGCCCGCCATAGAAGGCGGAAGAAGAAGAAATGGCGACCAGATAAGCTGGCCGGCTGGCAGAGAGAGTCTAAATGCCAGACCAGCAGATAAAGACAATGTACCTTATCGCAAACGGAGTGATGCCGGTCGTGATGGGCTGGGCGCCAGTCTGGCGCCAGATGCTAGTACAGCCCCCGGCCCCGCCTCCGAGAAGGGAAAGGGAGCAGCCGAGTGGCGTGGTCGAGCACCCGAGCAGTGTCCCAGGCAGCATTCCCCAGGTCGGAAGTATGGCGGAGGAGCTGCAGCAAGGTGCACCAGGGACCGGAAGAGTGGATCCCGAGCTGGACTTGCTGAGAGAAGAAATGCGAGTCCTGGCCCGGAGGCTGAGTAGTGTGGAAGTGGAGGCGGACCAGCAGAAAGAAACGCCGAGGGTGCCGGAGGATCTGGAGCGGTGGATGGATGTCGCGGAGCAGAAGCAGGGTGAGCAACCAGAAACCCCGTCCAGTCCGGACCCAGGGCCCCGCCACGCGCCCCCGCTTAGCCCCTTTACTGACCCCCTGGCCTTCCCGGCCTACCCCGCGGACGCCCGGTGGGGCACCGGAGGCCTGCCTGAGACCCCCGCAGACGGAGCCTGGGGTGGGGTGAACCCTGAACAACTAGTGGGCCCCCTGCCGAGTCCCCCTGTGAGCCTCCTGGGAATGGCATCCCCGGGAGTGAATTGGGACGCAGCGCCCATAGAAACCAGGGTACTGCAGCGGCCGCTGCTCCCCAAGGAAACTCCCCTGGCCAACGAGATAACGTGCCGGAGGCTGGTGGTCGAGTACCAGAGGGAGCGGGAACTCCGGGAGGAGAAACGAAGGGCCCGAGAAGTCGCCAATCTGGCCTCCAAAGAAGAGGTCAGGAAGGCCCTGAAGGGATCCGAGTGCCCAGTAAGACGGGGCACCGTGGTTGATTTCCGGCAGAAAGGCGGCTGGGGCTTCATCCGGGAGCCCGGCCTGGGCAAGGACGTGTTTGTGGCCCGGAGAGACATCGAGGAGCACCTGCCCAGAGGCCACCCAGGGCGCGATGCCAGGCCGGGAGATGCGATGGAGTATACCCGGCTGATGGGGGACCGTGGATGGTACGCGCTGCATGCGCATATTCTGCGAGAAGAAGCGGCCCCAGAAGAGCCAGAGTGGCGCCGCACAGCACAAGAGCGCAGCATCTCTCCAAGCAGCAGCACCACCTCAAGGCAGACCCAGGCCACAGAACTGAGCAGATTTCCTGCGACAGCCACTCAGGAGACGCAGACCAGGATCTCCATGGCGTGTGTGATGCAGGGCGCCCGGCCAAAGCAGGGCCCTAGAGACCACAGCAACAGCCCCCTGCAGACAAGCAGCCCTCTGCAGCAACGCCGTACAACACCTACAAGCAGCCCCACTCCAATCCAGGCTGCAGCACAGCGCAGAAGGTCAGGGACCAGCGCCCAAGGGACCCAGACGATGATCTCGTCGGCGTACCTGCTGCCAGGAGCCATGCCGGAGTGGGACCCTGATATCTACCCTCGAGAGTAAAGAAGATGAAGAGATGCTGAACTGTACATAGCCCCTCATTCTTTTTGAAGAAGTCCCTTGTGTTTTGCCCCTCATTCTTTTCGAAGATGACACCCTTTCCTGCTGTACTGCCCCTCATGCTTTTTGAAGACGTCACCCCCCCCATGTTATGTGCTACCGGGCCACTGAACTGGAATGTGGGTCCCGGTGGAAGTGTATGTGTCATGTCCTACCAGGCCACTGGACTTAGTGGCTGGTATGTTGTTTATGTGTCCTATGTAACCAGGCCATTGGACTTAATGGCTGGTTGATTTGTCCCATTATTGTTTGATTGAAAGAAACGAACTGCCGGGCTACTGGACTTGTTGTAGCCGAAAATGTATATAGTTGCACCCATTGTGCCCCCTACCAGAATTATGGGGGAAGTGCCCAAACTGTGCAATGAACTGAAAGTGCACACATAGTTTCTTTATAAGAAGTTCGCAACGTTTACTGATATGTGCCTCCCATAAAGGGAAGAAATGTTTTATTGTTTTATGTTTTGCATACCAAAAATGTTTTGCAGTTCTTCCACATGTTTTTGTTGTTTTTCAGCCCGAGGACGTGCTGGGATTTGCTGTGGGGGAGTGTGGCGCCCCTGAGGCTTCCGTCGCCACAGGTCATTGCACCCCATCAGCGGTGTGATGCCCCATTCTGGGAGAGGAAGAGAGTGAACTCCGGTCCCCTGGTAAATCCACACTACACCCATTGTTAGGTACATACTAGGACCAGGGAAAGTGGCAGGCAACCCTCCCATGCTGCATGCTGGGAGGGGCCGTAAGACCCATCCCTGCTCCTATAGGTTACAGCTTAGCAACTGGGGGGGTGGAAGGAGCCATCTGAGAGCAGACACAGATAGGAAGGTCAAGGTTAGTCAGTCTACCTCAGGGAGAGCAAGGGTGAAGAGCCAGCATGTAGTTGGAAAACAAGAACGAGAGAAAGGAGGGAGGAGGAGGCCTGCTGGAGGCAGGCAAGGAGGAGAAAGAAAAGAAAGAAAGAAAGAAGGAAAGAAAGCTCCAAGTCAGACAGGAGCAGAGGAATTGAAGGAGACACTTCCTGGTGAAGACCCTGGGACCCAGAGGTCCAGGTGACACCACGTAGGAACAGAAGGAGTCGCAGGGCCGCGGGTAGTCCTGGAAGTATCACGAGCAGGCCTAGAGATACCAAGGAGAGAGGGCCCTAGAAGTGCCACGGGTAGTTGTAGGCTGCGGTGGCCTGTTCCACAGTAACATCGGTGGAGGGATTAAGCTGCGACAGGGGACGGTCCCTAGAGACTGGAGGAGTGCAAAATCATCTCCAAACAGTAAAAACCGAGGCCCAGGGACGTTGCAAGCTCCCAGGGCCAGAACCCATAGCAGACTTCCAGAAAAGGGGTAATCAGCCGACAGGTGACCCCCCAGCCTGGAGGCTGTAGTGGAGGCCAAGCCAGGTCTATCCTAACAAAGGCAAGGCTAAGGAAGACAGCAGAAGAAAGAGACACTAAAGAGAAGGGTACCGGCTTTTATTCTCTGAATCACCCAGAAACGGCGGAGGTCCCTGACAGTGGTCCTAGCAGTCCAAGGGTCCCTACAGCTGTGACAAGAAGTGTGAGTAAAGAACTTGAACTGCACCCTTGAAGTGGTCTCTGTTATTTCAGCTGCATAGACATTCACAAGCACCAACAGTGCCCCGGGCATTGCTCCACCTGTGGGGAGCAGTACCACCAAAGCTGCCATCACATCATCCCGGTGGCCTCACACAGCAGCGGCGGCTTATTAGCCGCATACCACAGGTGGCGTCACGAACACAACCATTAACAAGCAAGCCACATATTCTACTGACACCCACCAGGGCCACGGAGCCGGGCCCAGCCACCACTGACTACCACCGGACTAGTCCGGCCCGGCACCGGGTGTCCCATAGCCCTGGGGTGGGCGAGTCAATACCCCTTTTAAAAAGCATCCCCAGGACATGGAACTGGGCAAGTGACATTTCCCGAGCAATATACCGCCCGGGACAGAGTACCCTATATCCCTGGGTGACACATATGTCCCTCTGCTGTAGTGCTTCTCTGCCCTTTTTCTGCTACTTCCGATCTGGCAATGCTTCCATTTCCCTCTGCTACTTGAGCCTGGCAGTACACCCTTCACCCCTATGCTACTGAACTTGGAAGTGTGCCCTACACCCCTCTGCTACAATGACTTACCACATGTCAAGGGCTGCATCTATAGTCTAGCTGCTGGCTGGAGGAGCAAGCTTGAGGCTAGAGTAGCTAAATCAACCCTAACTGAAAAAACTGTCTACTGCGACTCTCTTCTTAGGACCTGTCCGTGTCCGTTGGCTCAAAAAGGTTTCCTTGGACAGACTTGGCACTAGCCACTCTATCCTTCAGGTTCCAAAGGAACCCTGGCCTTCACTTTTATACCCCTGTACAGGGATAGAGACTCAACACAAGCAAAAGGTTGCATCTACAGAGTAGTGCTGGCCGGAAGAGCGAACTTGAGGCTAGCGTTTGATTCAACCCTAAGTTAAATATAGCAAATGAAAAAGCAACAGTATTTATCTGTACAGGTGACAGAAACTGATGTACTAACAGGATACAGAAGCCCTCCTTGATAAAGATGAAGGCAACACTTGGGCTAAACACTGATGAGACAACCACTCACAGGCAACCAATTCACGGAGGGAGTGATTGCTCAGTATTAAAATTGCACACGGATTATGCTTCTGTAAGGTGCTGGTAAGACACATGTAGTGCACAGTGCCTGGCCTGTTAGTGATGCCCATAGTATTAGATTAGGTGGGCTGCCCAGCACTCTGTCAGATGAGAAACTGTGGAAAGAAAAGCGCAATAGGGTCTTACCCCAAAAAGGGGAGGAAGGTATGTAATAAAAACACACTCACCTATAATGGTTGTGCCAGTCACAACCACTATACAGGCATATATAAGATCCAGGTCCAGGCAGCAGTCCCAAAGTTGGCTGATAACAGAGAGTGATAGAAGAAGGGTCTTAAATCTCAAGATTTGATGTTCTCTTGCCCTAGTCCTGATGAAGGGAGCTGTGTCTCCAGAAACGCGTAGACTTGTGCATGTTATTAAAGAAGCATTAATCTCTTCCTGGATCCATTGAGTCCTTGGCGCGGAATTAAGACCCTTCTTCTATCACTCTCTGTTATCAGCACTCTGTCAGAGCACCCCACAATTACAGACACCCAATATAGATAGGATTGGCAGGAATTGAGGATCGTGTACAAAAAATACGATAAATATATGAGGTATTGGTTGATATTTTGTCCAAAATATGCAAACTCACAATTCCCCTAAAGTTCATAAATTCAATATATAAAAATGAAAAATCAGCTTTCTGTAGCTCTGCGTTTAATTCAACCTTAAAGGGGTTTTCCCCACAAATAAATTTCATTTTAATCAATAGATATTTTAATAATAATAAGTTTTACAATTGGATGTATTTATCAAAAATGTTCCTGTCCTGAGATAATCTTATATATGTGCCCCTGCTATCTACTGTGTAATGGATGTGTCTGACCGTACAGGGACATGGTCTGATCATACCACATCACCTGGGTAGAGGAGGGAACGAAAGAATATAAAGACATTAAAGAACAGAATCACAGCTGATTTTTTTTGTGAGCTAAGGCCCTGTGCGCACGCTGCGGATTTTATCATGGAATTGCGTCGGATTTTGCTGAAGGAATGCTGCAGAAAATGTTTATAACATTTCTGCAGTCCTTCTCCAGCAAAACCTATGGGGATAAAAAAAATGCTGTACGCACACTGCATTTTTTTGTCCCTGCGGGTTTTGCTGTGGATTTTCCGCTGTGGAATTAATGTGAATGTCACTTGTTTTCCGCAGGTACCTGCGGTTTGGAGGGCTGGCAGATCAATCACCCGCTGACTCTGGGTCGGTGGAGGATTGATCCCCGGTATCTGGCTAGATGCTGCTCCCCATATAAAGTTTATGGGGAACACAATCTGGCGCAAAGGGGTAGCAGCAAGCGCTTCATACTCACTGATCACCAGTTGGCTGTCACACTGCTCCCGCGTCAGCTCTTTCATCTTCCAGAGCTGGACGCTCATTAGTCTCATAACATATTCACGCCTTCCCTGCTCACCGCTGGCTGTGATTGGTTGCAGTCAGACCCGCCCTCACGCTGAGTGACAGCTGTCTGACTGCAACCAATCACAGACACCGGTGGGCAGGTCTATAGCGTACAGTAAAATAATTAAATAAATAATTTAAAAAAAACGGCGTGCGGTCCTCCCAATTTTGATAACCAGCCAGGATAAAGCCTCACAACTGGGGGCTGGTATTCTCAGACTGGGGAGCCCCACGTTATGGGGAGCGCCACAGCCTAAAAATATCAGCCAGCAGCCGCCCGGAATTGCTGCTTTCATTAGATGCAACAGTACCAGGACGTTTCCTGGCTCTTCCCATTGCCCTGATGTGGTGGCAATCAGGATAATAAGGAGTTAATGGCATCCCATAGCTGCCATTAAGTCCTAGTTTAGTGGTGGCAGGTGTCTATTAGACACCCCCTCATCACTAAACTGTAAGTGAAAGTAAATAAACACAAACACTCCAAAAATACTTTATTTGAAATAAAAGACAAAAAAGCCCCTCTTTCACCACTTTATTAACCCCACCAATAACAGCCCTCCAGGTCCGACGTAATCCACACGAGGTCCCACGACGCTTCCAGCTCTGCTATACCTGACACTCACAGCAAGCACCATAGACCATGACTGCTCAACCGCAAGTGAAGTGAGCCGCATGGGATCAGCGGTGACTTCACTCGTGCTTTGCAGTGACAGGTAAAGGACTCCAGCTGTCACTGCACATCAACTGACTGAAGTCACCACTGATCTGCCTCTGGACGCTGATCTCCTGCTTCCAGGCCAGCTTATTCATATGCAGTTATGCACTGCACAGCCAACCCGTAAGTAGCAGAGCACCAGAGAGAGCCGCATGGGTCACAGCATCACAGGAGAATTCAGCACCACAGACAGCAGGAGTGGGGACACGTGAGTATCTCCCGGTGCTATCAAAATAATGCAGGGACATACCACAGCAAAACCACAGCAAATCCGCAGCGAATCCACAGCAAATCATGGTAAAACCGCGTGCGGATTTCGGGTGCAGTTTGCTGCATGTTTTTACCACAGGTGCGGTGATCTTTCAGAGGATCCAGAGTTTTCTTAAGAAAATTCCATTTTCTAGTGCGCACAGGGCCTAAAGCATCTCCCTGTCTGTTTTTTTTTTTAAATATTTTACCTCAAAGAAAGAATAATTTGCGATCCCGTGCTGTAATGTCTGTATCCTTTTTTACGTCCTCTCCTGCCTATGAACTGTGGTAATATCAGACCATATTACTGTACTGTCAGACACAGCCAATACACATTTATAAGATTATCTCAGCACAGCAACATTTTTTTTTAATTACAATCAATTGTGGAACTTATCATTACAAGATCTATTGATTAAGATCAACATTAAAATTAAATTTGTTCATGGAAAACCTCTTTAACTAACTAAAGCTTTTTTTATCTTTAAATGTTGGGACCGGTTTAAGGATGTCAGCTCAAAAAGGCTTCTCGGGAAAGACTTTGAGCAAAACACTCCATCCCTGCTGGTGCCAAATGAACACTGATCTACACCATTGATTACAGAGACAGCGTCAGAATTTTAAGGTTAAAAGACACAAGTCAGGCTGTGCACCCCTAAATATTGTGGAAACAGGAATGGTGCTTTAAGGCCCCTTTACACACTGAGACTTTCTAGCGATCCCACCAGTGATCCCAACCTGGCCGGGATCGCTACAAAGTCTCTGGTGAGCTGTCAAACAGGCAGACCTGGCCAACGACGCAACAGCGATCCGGACCTGCAGAGCGACCTAGCTAGTCATTGGGGACGTTGTAAAGCAGCTTTTTGAAAGGGAAGTCGCTAACAAAGTCGCTGTAAAGTCCCCTTTACACACTGAAACTTTCTAGCGATCATGCTGCACAGCAGGAAACAAAGGACCAAAGAATGGTCCTGAACGATTTGTAGCGATCAGCAACTTCACAGCAGGGGCCAGGTCGCTGATGTGTTTCACACACTGCAATGTCGCGGGGGAGGTCGCTATTACGTCACAAAACCGGTGACGTTACAGCGATGTCGTTTGCGATGTTGCAGTGTGTAAAGCCACCTTTACTGTATCAGGCAGCAGTAAATGCTAGAGTCCTGCTTTGTAACTATTTGCAAAAGCCACTAGCAACGTATTAATGCGGCTGATGTGGAGAGATGGCACAAGTCAGGCTGTGAAAAACCTAAATATTGTGGAAACAGGTCCCAATTCCCTACCTAATCCACAATTTCTCCCTCCCTGCTGTGACCTTGTTCATTGCTATCAGCTTTTAAAAGTACTATTGTTTTCTGTATGTTACTTTGGGGTAATCTGAGGGAGGGGCGGAGGTTATGGCTGCAGCGCGGCAGGGGCAGAGCAGGATCTGTCCGAGAGGAAGCAGATGCATTCTAGTGGTGCATCAGCAGGACCTGCGATGACTCATGCCCATGTGACCGTGTGGAAGGAGCCGAGCAGGAGCTGCCATTCAGGGATGATGTGCCGAAGGAAGAAGTGTCCGGTGAGGGGGGGGATGAGTGGGACATGGGGGGGGGTGGCATATGGGGGGGTCCAGACTGTGACAGAGGGGTGTTAAGGGATACAGGGTGTGTGGCACATGCAATTTCAGTGTGTTTGAGAGAGGGGTAATATAATAATAATATATGGAAAAGGGTGTGTGCCTTGTGATTTGGGGGGTGCTGTGTGTGTGTGTGTGATTTGGGGGGTGCAGCCAGGGTGTGTGTAATTTGGGGGGTGCAGCCAGGGTGTGTGTAATTTGGGGGGTGCTGGGCGTGTGTGAGTCCCTGCTGCATGATGTGAGGGAAGTCCACACAGTAGCCATATATCAGTAGTAGGGATTAGGGAAAGAGGGATAGCAGCAGTCACAGCATTGGATGGGATTGGGAAAGCTGGGTGCTGTGCTGAGGGAAAGAGGCTCTTTTCCTCCTAATCATCCATCTTTTCTATGGTCTGATAGATATCCATCTTGTCCTCAGCTTTCAGCTTTCCCATTCTTTGATATCAAGTGTCTTATCCTGTACCCCCCCCCAGTGTTAGTTTCATTATCCTGTACCCCAGTGTCATTATCCTTTACCCCCCAGTGTCAGTGTCATTATCCTATACCCCCCAGTGTCAGTGTCATTATCCTGTACCCCCCAGTGTCAGTGTCATTATCCTATACCCCCCAGTGTCAGTGTCATTACCCTGTACCCCCAGTGTCATTACCCTGTACCCCCAGTGTCATTACCCTGTACCCCCAGTGTCATCACCCTGTACCCCCAGTGCCAGTGTCATTATCCTGTACCCCAAGTGTCAGTGTCATTATCCTGTACCCCCAGTGTCAGTGTTATTATCCTGTATCCCCAGTGTCAGTGTCATTATCCTGTACCCCCAGTATCAGTGTCATTATCCTATACTCCCCAGTGTCATTATCCTGTACCCCCAGTGTCAGTTTCATGATCCTGTACCCCCAGTGTCAGTATCATTATCCTGTACCTCCAGTGTCAGTGCCATTATCCTGTACCCCCAGTGTTATCTTAGGCTATATGTAATGACTCTTCAGGGGGCCTCTATATGTGATGATAGTACAGGAGGGGCTTCAGTATAAATACTGTATATGTAAAAAAAAATAATAATACATGATCTGCCTATAGAGCTGTGTTGTCAGAATACACAGGACTAGTGAAGGGTTTATCCAACATGTAAAGCTGGTGTGGACACCATAGTGCGGCTTTTCTAGGCCTCTGTCCCCACAGAATGACTGGTCACATCCAGTGCAGACACTGGGGGCCGATCATTACCTGGTAATTATGTAATGTGTGACGGTGGAAAGAGAAGAGAATTCACCAGTCTCCAAATGGAAGAGTGTATGGAGGGTAATACGTTACACCCCCACACACTGACTCTATAGGGGATTTCCCAAGTTAGTTAGGACAGACTCTATATGGGGGATAGATGGGGGCAGAGGTAGATTAATGTTAGTAATCTTTTCTATGTGAAAATGCTGCATTTTGTTTCTCGTTGAATATTGTTTGGCTGATGGACTCGGTGTTTTTCCTAGGACAAGGAATGTCCGTGTGTAAGAAAATCTGCGACTGACTGTAAATAACATATTCCATTATTAACTGCAATAAATAAGATGCTACAAGAAACCCTGTGATATCTGCAGGCCCAGGACAGGTCTCTTCTGCGCACTGTAGAGTTTGCTAAAAGGCGCATGTAAGGCTGGGGCCACACGGGGCACTAGTGCGATGCTCGCATGACACTCGTCTCGCGCTGGCAGTACAGCAGGAGCTGAGTGTCATGCTAGTGTCCCTGCGACTGTGGTCTGATCATGCGAGCGGACCTCAGCTGCGGGTGGCGGGCCGGCACTGTGGAGGGGCGGGCCAGCGCTGCGGAGGGGAGGGAGGGATTTCTCTCCCTCTCTCCTCCGTTGCCGGCTATTGCGATTCTCACTCTGCACGCGCGGTATACCGATGTACCGTGAGTACAGTGCGATTTCTCTCTCGCCCCATTCAGTTGAATGGGTGTGAGAGAAACAATGATCGCATTACAGTCGCAGAATTCTGTGTTGTTTTCTCGGTCCGATTAGGGCTGAGAAAATAATCGCTCATGTGCACTGGCACACAGGCTAATATTGGTCCTAGTGGAATGCAATGTTTTATCGCACTCCACTAGCACCGATTTTCTCGCCGTGTGCCTTAGGCCTTATAGTGAGAGAAGCCAGAAATGATCAACTAATAAAAACGTTTATCGTAGCCATAGTGTGGGCCCCTAGAGGCAATTTCCCTGGTAGGCCCCTCACACCCCAGTCCGACCCTGGCCGTCACTATTTCTCTCTGTGTGCCATCCCCACTTTACACAAGCACGTGTCCCATAACATTACCCGTCCTGTGAGCAATGCAGTTACTGAGAAGGTCCACATAACCACTGACACGTGGAGAATTGCTTGTGGCCAGGGATGCTACATTTCCCTGATGGCACACTGGGTGATGCAGTACAGTTGCAGATATGTTTTTAATGAGATAAAGTTCAGTTCTGCTGTATTGTGTTAGTTAGAAAACATAGGGCAGTATATATGGACTTCATCAAAGATAAAAGGCAACAACTTCAAAAAGCATATATATGAAAACAGAGACAGAAGTCTTTAAATTTGCCTGATGAACACTATACCCCATAATCACATAGTCAACAATCAACAGCGCTAGTGCACATAAAAAAAGTTTTTTATTTTTAATTGGTCAGACACAAAGTATAACAGGGGTATAGACAATAACAATGTTTTAAGAGCAGGTTAAGACAGAGAGAGGCGATTAAATCCCCATGTGAAGCCGCATGTTGCAAAAGTACATACAATGATATAGGTGGTACGCTTAGTTCCCCACAGTGGTGAGCGCTGGGTCATCAAGTGAAAACATTCAGGATAGCCAGCTGACTTCCAGAAGGATAATATACAGGACAGGATCACAAAAGTAAATGTCAATACATATTAAGCCAGCAATTACATGTAACATCACCACAGCGCAAAAACCAGAGTGGGGCTTACCAGAGTAAGTAAAGGCACATGCGGGGACACATGGGGAGCAGTCCCAACACATGTTTCGTGCAAATGACTTCCTGTATTGTGTTAGTTATAATCACACACAGATCAGGAATGAAACCTATCAGTTATTACATACTGTATCTGACACTGATAATTTTTTTTTTCATTTAGGCCTCGGTTCCACTTTTGCATAGCTTCTGATGTGAGAGCATCGAAAGCAATATGATAATTACCCTCTGCTGTGAGTGTGAGCCAAGGGTCAAGTGACTGTGATCCGATCTTGCGATTGGGTCACAGCTGCAGAGAAGAGGGGGGAAACACTTTCTCCCCATCTCCTCCCCAGCCTGTCTCTGCGTACATTGCACTGCACTCGGCTGACATGCAAGTGCAGTGCGATGTTTCATATGCATCAATAGACTTGTTTGGGTGCGTGTGAGCAGAGACACGCTGCCAAATGCAGTATTGCTGCGAATCATTTCTCATGCCGACATGGCATGAGAAATCAATCGCAGATGGCCAGTGCCTCATAGTTTTGCATTAGAGTGAGAGCAATCCGATGTTTTATCGGATTGCACTCGTCCGTGCAAAACACAAATGGAACTGACCCCTCAAAATAATTTCTGGAAGCAGATACTTGAGCAATCAGTGTTCTGCTGATGGATCTTTATAATGCCCATACTGTCATCTCTGCTCTGTCCTTCCCCCCTCCCCCAATGGGAACGCCGGCTCCCTCACCTTCCTGGCCACCCAGCGGTGGATGCTCCTTCCCCAGGCCATGCTGCTGTCTCCCAGAGCCTGTGCCTTATTATTGTGTGCCTTTAATTAAAGGGCCAATACGCCCTGACCCTGAAGTGCTCCTCAGCACGGCTGAAAGGCTTCAGGTATTTAAGGCACCTTCCCCTTAAGGGAGGTGCATGGGCAATGAATTCTACACATTGCTAATTCTCAATTCCTATGTGCTGCTGCTGTCATTATGCTATATGCTGTTGCTGATTTGTATCTGTGTTACAGTGCATTGTAACTGCTGCTGTTATAATTATCCATGTCGGCCGCCTACTACAATATCTGCTGCCGCGAGTATCCATAACGGCCACCTACCATGATATCAACTGCTGCAAGTATGCACATCATCCGCTGCTGCCATAGCCATCCATCCCGGCTGAATCCACAGTATAAAAGTATAAAGTATAAAAAATACAATAAAATGTAATAAGATAGCAGCCATTTACTGGAATGAAATAAGGCGTCACACCATAGAATAAATCAGTGCACAGGGAGAAGAATATAGAATCATAAGTATAATTGTCACAAAACTGTGCTGAATGAAGGGATACTTATGGCACATATATGGTTATCCAGAGGTTATACATATAAAAAATAATGAATAGTAAGAAATAATTAATTAATAAAGTGCTTATCAATGTAATGCCCCCTTCACAAGCACGTGTCTCCGGTACGTGCTAGGTCCATGCCCGCATGTACCGGAGACACGGGCACACGTAAACCCATTAAAATCAATGGGTTTATGTGCACGCACGTGTGCAGCCATTGGCCCGTGCCTCCGTGTGGAGCAGACGTGAGCCCGTGTGCTCCACGCGGATGCATGTCCGTTTTTCTCCGGCAGCACGGGTGTCACGCGGCCCGCACACGTACTACATGGATGTAGTGTGGATGCGGTCCCGTGTGACACACGCCGGAGAAAACTCACGTGTCAGAGAAAAAAAAAATCTTTACTCACCTTCTCCAGCCCTCCTGTCTCTGCTGCTGCTGTCACTTGCTGCTGACTGCCGCTCATTATGCTCATTAAATATTCACTTCACTGCGGCGGAAGCAGCAGCAGCGGGGAGTCGGCAGGACCGGAGACCGAAGATCAGCACCACGGACAGCAACGCCAGGGACAGGTGAGTTGAAAGTTCTCGTTCTCCATGTGTTATCACGGATAACACATGGAGAACACACGTAGGCCATAAACACGGCACACGGAGGGGAAAACGCACCTTTGACACATGATTTTCACGGACGTGTGAAGGGGACCTCAGAGGTATATATTACGCAATATATGGTATATATAATCAAAGGAGAAGCATAATGTAGCCATAAAGAGAGGAGGTTTTTTATATATAGATATATAAAGTGTCATGTGCAACAAGGGGTTAAATAACCAAAGGTGCAAAGATGTCCAGTCATGTATAATTGCACACAAAAACACCTAATCACGCACCAGTAGTCATTCCAACGCCATCCAGGTGCTGGCGCTTGAAATGTAATTAGTTCGAAAATATATTTTACCTAATATTGCAGAGGCACCAGGAACCGGGCTATGAGTGGTGAAGCCTTCCCCTGACGCTTGCGTTTCGGCGCTTCCTTCTTCAAAGGGATGGGGTCATTAAGTGTGAGGGAAAGTTATTGCTGTAACTATCCACGCTGGCTGCCTACCTCAATATCCATTGCTGTAAGTATCCACTCCAGCCACCTACCACGATATCCATTTCCGCTGCTGTAAATATCTACATTTGCCACAGCAGCCGAATCTATTCATCCTGCACGAATCCACGACACCTGCTGCTGTTTCTACAGCTATAAACTGTGTTGTATCCGTGGCGCAAGCTACCAAGGTACCATTGATCCCCTGGGGCTTCCCCCTCTGTTGGTTGCCTACCAGCATGTGTACCTATAGCCTCTCCGGTGGCTTAAGTGACGGCTTGGTGGCCAATCCAATTCACCCCTGTAGGCTGGTGATCGGTATCTTCGGTCCAGTGGACCCTCTAACCCCGTCGTCGCCCTGCGAGCATAACAATCTTAGTAACTCACTTACATAATTAGAAAAACGTAGATTTCTCTGAAATAACACTTTGCATTTCACATATCAAGTTATCATTTTATTCAGCTTCTTATGACCTCCATGCCAATATAGATGGCTTAGGAGTAGGGCTGGGCAGACCCGGAATGTAAAAGTCCGGATCCACGCGGTTTCAAAGATGCCCTGGTGCTGGACCCAGGCCTGGGATTCTGGGTGTTTGATCCAGATTTGGCACTCGAGAAATTTAAAAAAATAAAGGAAAAATAAAGAAAACAAGAATGAAGCAAGCGCTACATACTTACCCAGGTTCCGTCAATTATTTAAATAATTAAAAAAAAATAAAAAGAAAAAAGCCACATGCGGTTTCTTTTCTTTTGATATACAGCCAAGATAAGCGCAGGGCTGGTGCTGTAGCCATGGACTCTTGGGCCCTACACCAATTGTTTTATTTATTTATTTTATACCATGTTGCTGATGGTAGATGCTAGAGTGTATGAGCTCCTTCCAGGTAGACATCATTTCAACACGTTCCTTATCACATGATAGGGGGCGTGTTCAAAATGCTGTCTGATGTTTCCAGCCATGATAAACATTATTTTTCTAAGTCCACGTGGGCATGGAGTTGTTTATAATAGAAGCGGGGGTCTGGAGGTGAGATCCCCAGATAGGGAGGGTGCGGGGGGGGGCAAAGCCCTTCTTGCATGATTATGGTGGACGAGAAGAAACATGACGCGTACCAACCAAGGGAGTCACGCCCACTAACCCGGAATGAGCCCATACATTCTAGGCTCACAGTAGATGCTAGAGTGCATGGGCTCCTTCAGTTATACTGCTATCCCTGCTCACTGGCCATCCTGGCTCATGTGATTGGATGCAGTCAACTGGCACGCTGCTACTCAGGATGGGGGCGCATCTGGCTGCAACCAATCACAGGAGTCGGGCGGGGAAAGCAGTGCATATGTGATGAACATAATGCGTGGCAGCAGAAGTGAATGCGAGGCCTGGGAGCAGCATACAGCCATGCCGGACACTTGGAAAATATATAGCGTGCTTGCTCCCATTCCCCTATCTCTTCTACCACCATTTTTGATCTCCGGATTCTGATTCCCATAGACTTATATGGGGGCCAGATTCTGGACTGGATCCGGATTATAAAAAAAAAAGACAGCAGGGACCCGCCGAACCTGGTTTTCTGTGAGTCCGCCCAGCTTTACTTAGGTTTGAGAATACTGACAGAGTCCCTTTAAGACTGTTGTATACCATAATTAAGTGTCTTAATGCATAGTCACCGATGTAGAGTTGTTCTGTTATTAAATTATAAATCAAGATGGCTGGAAAACCTTCTTTTAGCCTGTATTCTATTTTATTTCCAGATCAGATGTCACATTAATGACATTGGACCCTACAACATTAGTAATGCCTCCATGTACACATTTAAAGATTTTCATGTAATTTACTTACTGCTAGCTTCATTAAATGATTGAATATTAGTTGGGCATAACCTGTCAATCACATAACTACTTTTGCTGCCATTTATAATGTTCTTATTAGCACAGTATATTTTAACATATTATTCATTAATACATTTTCATTAAGTACATTAATGTCCTTACGTTCTAGCATTTAATTTGTTTATTTCAAATGTAATTCATGAAAAACCCTGCCTATGCACACAACCTTTTTCTAGCCTCAACTAAAATGTAGAATCTTTATTAAATATGTTGTTTTAACTTGGAGAAGCATGTTTGATAAATATTGTGTATAGTGTCCATCAAAAAAATGTATGCATTGCCGTGGCTCTCATGACTTGGCCAATTTGTGCACTAAGTGATGCTTGGGTAGTCACTGAGCTTTACTGAGTATCCCGGATGCTCGGATGTTTCATCCACAAAAGAAAGACCACAATACACAAGCTTGCTTCACTGTATGATGTGTGCAGGCACCCCAGAGAGAGCCATTCACAGTCTCTGAATGGCTCTTAAGCCGAGGCCACACGGGGATTACTGCGAGTAATCGCATGACACTCGGCTCATGCTAGCAGCACAGCGGGAGCCGAGGGTCATGTGAGTGTGATGGGACTGTGGTCCGATCGTATGATCAGACTATAGCTGCAGAGGGGAGGGCCGGCGCTGCGGAGGAGAGAGGGATTTATCTTCTTATTTCCTCCATTGCTGGCTGATGCGATTCTCGCACTGCACTCGCGTTACACCGGTGTAATGCAAGTGCAGTGTGATTTTTCTCTCGTACCCATAGACTTGAACAGGTGCGAGTCAAACATTATCGCATTCCACCCGCAGCATGCTACAATTGTTCTCTCGGTCCTATTAAAGCTGAGAAAAAAAATGCTCATGGGAACGGCCCCATAGAGTAATATTGATCCGAGTGGAATGCGATATTTTTATTGCATTCCACTCACTCCATATTACTCACCATGTGTGCTGACCCTTAGGCCGGGGCACTAGTGTGGTGCTCGCATGACACTCGCTGGCAGCACAGCAGGAGTCGAGTGTCATGCTAGTATCCCTGCGACTGCGGTCCGACTGTGCAAGCGGCCCTCAGCTGTAGGGGGCGGGCCGGCTCTGAGGAGGGGCGAGCCAGCGCTGTGGAGGGTCGGGCCGGCAAGGAGGAGGGGAGGGAGGGATTTCTCTCCCTCTCTCCTCCATAGCCAGCTATGGCGATTCTCGCTCTGCACGCGCGGTACACCGGTGTACCACGAGTGCAGTGCGATTTTTCTCTCCCCCCATTCACTTGAATGGTGCGAGAGAAAAGAGTCTCGCATTACAATCGCAGCATGCTGCGATTGTTTTCTCGGTCTGATTAGGGCTGAAAAAATAATCGCTCATGTGCGCTGACACACAGGATAATATTGGTCCGAGTGGAATGTGATGTTTTATTGCACTCCAAACGCACCGATTTTCTCGCCGTGTGGCTTAGGCCTTACTGGGAGTACAGCAACATTTTTGGATATAGTGTGTCAAAATAAAAAAAAAAAATCTACCCTCCCTCCAGATGGAAATACTCTGTTTATGGCTTGCTGTATGTGGGCGGAGACCCAAATTGCCCAATCATTGACTTCCACTATATTTGTTACTTGAGTTGAGCCCTTTCAGAGCGCCTGACCTGTTTGACTTGATTACCAAACACCCGAGCGTTTTAGTGCTTGCCCTACCGCTATTCATAATGTCTTTTTCAGAAAAGTATGTAACATTATGATTTCTAACCATAGAAGAACAAAAAAAGGTACATTCTTTTGTACCATAAACATAATAAGTTAAAAAATAAAAAAATATTTACAGATAAGGCTGGTATCAAATAAATGTTTGTGAGATCAGTAAAGTCTTCTCTAAAGCAAACTCTTTTGAGGTCACAAAATAGAATAAACTCCTTTCTATTGATTTGTAAAAGAAAGAGGAAAAGAATCGCTGCAGAATTAATTGGGAAAGAAAAATGAAAGCTCTAATTTACTGTATTTTTCGTTTTGTAAGATGAACCGGATAATTAGACGCACACCAAATTTAGAGATAAAAAAAGGTAATGATGTTATTATAGTTTTCCCCTTGACCATCAAGTTTTTTTCACCTTTTTACTTAAATCAGACATAAAATGTTAGAAAATTATGTTATACATTGTTTTTTTATTTACTTTTTATTTTAGCTTTGCTACAGTAACTATCCCTGGACCAATCTCTAACCCCAGCAATTTAAACAACCCTAACCCTAGTTCTATCCTTAACCCTAGCCATAAATCTAAGTATATTATTACTGTTAGTCCTAACTAGAGCTGAGCAACCCCCCTAGTGTTCGAGTTCGGTTCGGTTCGTCGAACGGCGGGTGTACCATGGCTAGACGTCAATCTAGGTCCTGTCAGCGCATCTCTCCAGTACGCGGTGCTCGTTTGAGCATCTCCGTGTACTGGTGAGATGCTTGGGCATATGCTTGGCTCCCTGTTCCTGCATGTTGGCGCTCTTTACAGAGTCAGCCCACATGCAAGGACTGGATGCCACAGCCGGTGAATAGCGGCATCGGGAATCAGGTGATCGGAGATCACCGTCGCTATAGTAACCCGCCTGTCAGATTACTATTTCAACGGTGGCAGCAGTGACGTCACCGCTTACAACCTGCCACCTCTGCTCACTCACTGAGTGATTAGACTGCACGGGAGCAGCAGTGTCTTCCTCCCATGCAGTGCTGTCTGATGCAGCAGAGCTGCATGGATTGAAGGAGAAAGAAGACAGAAGACCAGGATCGTGGAGGGGTGAGAGGGAGTAATAAACATGTAGTCTCTAAGTGTGTCTGTGTATTTATTTCTATTAAAGTAATTTTTCTCTGTGTGGTGTCTTTTTTTTAACCCTTTATTGGAGATTCTTAATGGCCGGATCAAACTTGCCTGACATTAGGAATCTCTGGCTTAATACAAGCTAGTAAAACAAAGCTAGTATTAACCCTTTATTACCCAGCAAGCCACCCGGCATCAGGGCTGCTGGAGGAGTTGTATACAGCGGCAGATGACGGTGCTTCTATGAAAGCGCCATTTTCTGGGGCGGCTGTGGACTGAAATTCACAGCAGAGGGGCCCAGAAAGCTTGGGCCAACCAATCCCCAGCTGCCTAGTTGTATCCGGCTGGACACAAAAATGGGGCGAAGCCCATGGCGTTTTTTTTTTCTAATTATTTCATGAAATTCATGAAATAATTAAAAAATGGGCTTCCCTATATTTTTAGTTCCCAGCCGGGTACAAATAGGCAGCTGGGGTTGGGGGCAGCCGTACCTGCCTGCTGTACCTGGATAGCATACAAAAATATGGCGAAGCCCACGTCATTTTTTTGGTGGGCAAAAACCTCCTGCATACAGTCCTGGATGGTGTATGCTGAGCCTTCTAGTTCTGCAGCTGCTATCTGCTCTCCTGCATACACTAGTGAATGGAGCATGCTGAGCCTTGTAGTTCTGCTCTCCCTGTCTCTCCCTCGAGCATACAGTCCTGGATGCAGCATGCTGAGCCTTGTAGTTGTGCAGCTGCTGTCTGCTCTCCTGCATACACTAGTGGATGAAGTATGCTGAGCCTTGCAGTTCTGCTCCCCCTGCCTCTCCCTCCAGCATACAGTCCTGGATGGAGGATGCTGAGCCTTGTAGTTCTGCAGCTGCTGTCTCCTCTCCTCCATATAGACAGACAGCAGACCGCAGCTGCAGAACTACAAGGCTCAGCATACTCCATCCAGAACTGTATGCAGGAATTTTTTGCCCTCCCCAAAAATTTACGTGGGCTTTGCCATATTTTTGCATGCTAGCCAGGTACAGCAGTCAGCTACGGGCTGCCCCCAACCCCCAGCTGCCTATTTGTACCCGGCTGGGAACCAAAAATATAGGGAAGCCTTTTTTTTTAATTATTTCACGAATTTCATGAAATAATTAAAAAAAAAATGACGTGGGCTTTGCCCAATATTTGTGTCAAGCCAGGTACAACTAGGCAGCTGGGGATTGGAATCCGCTGCGCAGGGTGCCCAAGCTTTCTGGGCTCACCTGCTGCGATTTGCAGTCCGCAGTTGCTCCAGAAAATGGCGATTTCATAGAAGCGCCATCTTCTGGTGCTGTATCCAACTCTTAGCTGCCCTGGTGACGGGTAGCTCGCTGGGTAATAATGGGGTTAGGGCTAGCTGTATATTATCAACTGGCCCTAAGCCCAAAATTCATGGTGTCACGCCAATATTAGACATGGCCACCATGACTTTCTAGTACAGATAAAAAAATACACAACACAGAAAAATATTTTTATTAGAAGTAAAACACAATACAATTAGTGACTCCATCTTTATTGAAATAAAGAACCCCCCTCCGCAGTAATCCTGGGTCAAGGGTCCCACGCCGTCAAATCCGGATCCAATATCATCTGATCGGTTTGCTGGAAGGCAAAGCGACCAGATGATGTGTCAGGTTCAAGGGCCTGAATCACATGACACAGCAGCTGATTGTATAAATGGCTTTTATACTATCAGCTGATGCATCAGTGCAAAAAAAAAAAAAACGACACACTTCTGTGCAGACTCCTGTCCGACAGCATCAGCTGATAGTTTAGCCGACCGGGCGGTAAAAAGCCGGCCTCACCGCTCGACTTATAGTGTCAGCTGATGCCGTCAGGTGACCGCATCAGCTGATCATTGCCAGGTCTGAGAGAGAGAGAGAGAGAGAGAGAGAGAAGAGAGAGATAATAGAGAGAGAGAAAGAGGAGAAAGAGGAGAGAGAGGAGAGAGAAAGAAGAGAGAGAGGAGAAAGAGAGAGGAGAGAGAGGAGAGAGAGAGAAGAGAGAGAGAGAGGCGAGAGAGAGGAGAGAGCAATGCAGCCTCATTCCGTGAACTTCTCTGATTTTAGAGGTGTGTCCTGCGGCTCCTCCCCTCAGTAATCTTGACCTCTGTATTGCAGAAGATAATCCAGAAGTAGATTATTCAGCTACAAAGATGAGAGAGAGAGATGAGTGAGTGAGAGAGAGAGAGAGGAGAGAGAAGAGAGGGAATAGAGAGAGAAGAGAGAGAGGAGAGAGATAGAAGAGAGAGGGGAGAGAGATAGAAGAGAGAGAGAGGAGAGAGATAGAAGAGAGAGAGGAGAGAGATAGAAGAGAGAGGGGAGAGAGATAGAAGAGAGAGAGGAGAGAGATAGAAGAGAGAGGAGAGAGATAGAAGAGAGAGGGGAGAGAGATAGAAGAGAGAGGGGAGAGAGATAGAAGAGAGAGAGGAGAGAGGAGAGAGGAGAGAGAGAGGAGAGAGAGAGGAGAGAGAGGAGAGAGAGAGGAGAGAGAGAGGACAGAGAGAGGAGAGAGAGAGGAGAGAGAGGAGAGAGAGGAGAGAGAGGAGAGAAGAGAGAGACAGAAGAGAGAGAGAGAAGAGAGAGAAAGAAAGAGAAGAGAGAGAGGAGAGGGAGAAGAGAGAGATAAGAGAGAGAAAAGAGAGAGAAAGAGAGAGGAGAGAGGAGAGAGAGGAGAGAGAGGAGAGAGAGGAGAGAGAAGAGAGAGGAGAGTGAGAGGAGAGAAGAGAGAGAGAAGAGAGAAGAGAGAGAGAAGAGAGAGATGAGAGAGATGAGAGAGATGAGAGAAGGGGAGAGAGAGAGAGAGAAGAGAAAAAGAGAAGAGAGAGAGAAAAGAGAGGGGGGAGAGAAGAGAGAGAGACACACAGGCACTACCGCCCCATTCTCATTACCGTGCACACACAAGCACTACTGCATTCATCATCATCCTCGCACACACACAGGCACTACGGCACTCATCATCATCACCGCACACACAAGCACTACCGTACTCATCATCATCCTCGCACACACGCAGGCACTACCGCACTCATCATCATCACCGCACACACATGCACTACCGCCCCCATCATCATCCTCGCCCACACTCAGGCACTACCTGGGTGAAGCCTTCGGTGACAGCGCGGCTCACTTCAGTTGCTGCGTGGAGCTGAGAAAGAGCTGTCTTGTTCTACAGCGCTCCCTGTCAGCTTCATGTAGCAGAGCTGAAAGCATCGTGTGGATTACTTCGGACCTGGATGGGTGTTTGGGATTAATTAAGAGGTTAATGAGGGTTTTTTTTGTCTTTTATTCCAAATAAAGGATTTTTTCTAGTGTATGTGTTTATTTACTTTCACTTACAGGTTAATCATGGAAGGTATCTCGGGGAGACGCCTGTCATGATTAACCTAACCTTGTTACCCCCGATTGCCACCGCACCAGGGCAATTCGGGATGAGCCGGGTAGAGTCCCGGGACTGTCGCATCTAATGGATGCGGCAATTCCGAGCAGCTGCTGGCTGATGTTGTTAGGGTGGTGGGCTCCCCATAACGTGGCGCTCTCCATCCTGACAATATCAGCCTCAAGCCGTGTGGCTTTATCTTGGCTGGTATCAAAATTTGAGGGAACCGCGTTTTTTTTTCTTTTTTATTATTTATTTATTTATTTTACTGCACGATATAGACCCGCCCGCCGACGGCTGTGATTGGTTGCAGTGAGACAGCAGTCACTCATCATGGGGGCATGTCTGACAACCAATCATGGGCGCCGGTGGGCGGGGAAAGCAGGGAATACCAGATTGAATAATGAGTGGCAGCCATTTTCAAGAGAGGAAAAGACGCCATAGCTTTGTGACAGCCGTGCAGCGCCGCGCCCATGATCGGTGAGTAGGAAAGAGAGAGGGACACATGCAGATACGCGGTGTGCATACATAGCGTTACTGTGAATAGCCACGCTTTTGGTGATCGAACCATTATCGAACAGTAACTCGAACGACCGAACTTGAAGCAAATCGTTCGAGTTCGTCGAACGATTCGAACACCACCCAAAATCCCTCGAATATGAAATTGGCGAACGGTTCGATTCGAACATCGCTCATCTCTAGTCCTAACCCAAATCCTAACACTAGCTGTAAACCTATTCCTAACTATAGACTAAATCTAACCATATCACTAACCCTAGCCAAAAGCCACAGGTGTATCTAGGCTTTCCTGCACCCTTCTATTCACTAGGCCTCACATTGTTATACAGTGTGTCCACCCATATCCTGTCCACCGCCATTAACTTGAGAATGGCGGCAGCTATAGGCATACAAGTGGTGTCTAGGTAGAGTAAAGTAGCCATGCGCTACGCAATGAAACCACCTATAGCACCATCTAGTGGAAAATAACGGAGTTAGCATTTTTATCTCGAAACCGGAACGAGATAGAGAAAAAAAGTGAATTAAAAAATTGTAGGGCATCATCAATTCAATTCTAATCGACACCTTGCATACAGAAATGCTATGATATGAAACCCATGACCCCCCCAAAACATTAAATGCTGGTCACGCATATGGCACTCATTTAACTTTGATGCTCAAAGTGGCCACCGTCAGCTGCAATGCACATCTGGACTCTGGACAGCATACTGTATCTTGCTGCACGTTGTGCAATATGGTAGATGACACGTTTGCACAAGCATCTGTAATACATCGTCATAGGTCCTGCAATGTTGGTGGAGGGGTCGCATCACCTGCTGTTTGATGTGACCTCATGGAAAGACGTCCAATGAGGTCAGGTCAGGTGAGTGTGGAGGCCACTCCACGCAGCCACCATACCTAATGACTTGTAGGAAGGTCTCCATGAGGTATCGCTTCACGTCTGCAGCCTTGTGAGTTTTACACGTGCTAATCATAGCATTTCTGTATTCAAGGTGTCGATTCGTATTGAATTGATGATGCCCTACAATTTTGTAATTCACTTTTTTTCTCTATCTCGTTCCGTTTTCGAGATAAAAGTGCTAACTCCGTTGTTTTCCACCAGGTGGCACTATAGGTGGTTTAATTGTGTAGCGCATGGCTACTTTACTATACCTAGACACCACTTTTATGCCTATAGCTGCTGCCGTTCTCAAGTTAATTGCGGTGGACAGGATATGGGTGGTAACACTGTATGTGGTTCACTGAAATTCATTGCGCCACATGCAACTGCATGGGGCATGATGCACATAATTGATGGGACTAAATTGGGTTTAGTAAATAAAAGACCGGGTTGGAATGAAAATAGAAGAAAGTAGCTAGCTGATTGAAAGGTGAGACAGGTATGGGAATGGTTGGTGGGTGATGAATATAATAATTTTATTTCTTCTGAGGCCTCAATAATCTAGCAAAAGTGCAATTGGCTGCTATTTTGCAGACTTCAACCAAGGCGAATCACAAAAAATTGGGATTCTGGTTAATCTGAATATTTTTTATAAAATTCAATTTGTTCATCTCTAGTCAGGGGCCGAACAGTGATAATGTACTTCAAAATTATAATTGTTACAAACTCATACTTCTTGTGAACAAGTGATCTAATTAGTTGTTATTTAGTCTAATTAGTTGTAAACATTATTCGTACAGATGTGGAAAACAATTCTCCAGATAAATGAGTTAAATTAGAGAAAACTCATTACTACTGTTTCATGATGACTGTTTTTGTATCCTGCCAATCATATTATGTAACGCAGAATAAAAATAGTTTAGCTTGTTAAAGGTAATTACATTCAACATATCAAGAAGCAGGTAAAATATTGTTCAGGCATCAGAGATTTCATTTATCTCCAGCAACAACCTAATTAATAGAGAGCTAGCAAGAATGTACTTTCATATGTAATCCAATTTTTGTTCTCAAGAAAGAACTGTATATTAACCCCTTCACGACCGGCCGATTTTTCGCTTTCCCTTTTTTTTTTCGCCATTCTTCTTCTGAAAGACGTAACTTTTTTATTTTTCAGTCAATCTTGTCATGTGAGGGTTCTTTTTTTTGCAGAATGCAGAAATTTTTGCAGAAATTCCTGCATCTTCTGTACCCCCCTATGACCTGCCAACACGGAGTCGTGGACTAGCTTGAGAACCCGAAGTCTTACAGCCTCCGGGACATAAATACGTCGCTCTCTCACCCACACACCATTCTGAAGGACAAGAGTCACATCATTCGGGGGGCAGCAAGAAATACGTCACCATCATAGGCCAGCTTGATGTCCTTCCACAAGTCCCAGTCCTGGATTACTCCAACAAAATTGGCATCTCATAAAATGGTCTGAGATCAGGTTCCAGGCACGGAGTCCACAGCGTGGATTCGGGACAAGGCATCGGCTTTCCCATTACGTGACCCTGGACGGTACGTAACAATAAAATTAAACTGGTTAAGGAACAGGCTCCACCGAGCTTGCCGTGGAGACAGGCACCTGGCAGATTTAAGAAATTCCAGGTTACGATGGTCTGTGGGAACTACCACATGTTGCATTGCTCCCTGTAAGTGGTGTCTCCATTCCTTAAAAGCGGAAATAATAGCCAACAACTCCTTGTCCGCAGTGTTATAGTTCTTTTTTGCAAGGGAGAACTGGCGAGAAAAGAAGGCACATGGGTGTAAGAGACCCTTGTTCCCAGTCCTCTGTGAAAGGATAGCCCCTAGTACATAATTGGAAGCGTCGACTTCCACACTAAAAGTAAGTGCGGGATCTGGGTGTGTCAGTATTGGCGCTTAGGTAAAACAAACCTTGAGATGATTAAAAGCTTCCTGGGCCTGGGCGGACCACACAAACTTCTGCCCCTTTTTGCTTAGCAAGGTGATAGGATGGACAATCTCCGAAAAGTTGCGGATAAAGCGTCTGTAAAAATTAGCAAAGCCGACAAAGCATTGTACCTCCTTGATGCTTCCCGATTCTGGCCAGTCTAAAATTGTCTGGATCTTGCCAGACTCCATATTCAAACACTGAGGAGAGATAACATATCCTAAGAATTGAATCTTGGAGCAATGAAATTCACACTTCTTCAGCTTAACACTAAAAGTCCCAGAAATTTCGAGCTCTCCCCTGAAGTCACGAAAGAGGGTCAAATGATCCTTAGTCCAAACTGAATAGAACTAACTAGAAACTAAATGGCTAAACTCAATGGAAAACAGCAACCTCCTGTGGTACGACAGTAATGGCCTTAATTACAGAACAAAAGACGGTGATTATAGGATGTTAGCTAAAATCCTTCAGGTCATTCGACCCGTCTCTGGGTTCCAAAGGTAGAAATGTTAAATGACCCCTCTCTGGGACTTCTAGTGTTAATGTACAGGAGGTTATCCCTCAGACGGGCAAGTACTGTCTTAACGTGCTCCTGGTGTTCCTGTAGGGAATCAGAAAAGATCAAGATGTCATCCAGGTAAATCACAAACTGGTCCAATAAATCCCTAAAAATATTGTTGGCTAGGTGTTGGAAAGTCGCAGGAGCGTTACAGAGTCCGAAGGGCATCACTAGATACTCATAATGTCCATACCGACATCTGAACACTGTCTTCCACTCGTCCCCGGGACATATACAGAGTAAATTATATACCCCACGGAGATCCAATCTGGTAAATATTTTGGCCTGTCGTACTCTTTCCAATAGTTTGGGAACTAACGGCAACGGATACCGGTTCCGGATGGTTATTTTATTAAGTTCCCGGTAGTTAATACAAGGTCTCAGAGTCCCATCTTTCTTCTTTACAAAAAAAATGGGAGCCCCTGTTGGTGAGGAAGAAGGTCGAATAAACCCCTTGGCTAAGTTTTTATAGATATAGTCTTTCAGGGATTGTAACTCCGGGGCCGCCAATGGCTAGACATGACCAAACGGAATTTCTGCCCTTGGAAGTAATTCTATGGGACAATCATACGGTCTATGCGGGGGAAGCCGATCTGCTTTTTTCTTGTCGCATATATCTGCAAATTCATTATAGACCGGGGGGAGAACAGATACCTGTGCAGTGCCCTCTGCAGTTGGTGTAACTGGAACCGGTACTGTAGGACTAATGATCGGACCACTCTGAGGTGGGAAGGATATTTCCTTTGTCTCCCAATTGATGACTGGATTTTTAGACCGCAGCCAAGGAATTCCTAGAATTATCGGAAAATGGGGAGAAGAAATCAACATGAAAATAAGTGTCTCCTGATGACCCGGTTTAATCACACATTCCAGAGGTACCATCTCCCGATCAACTGGTCCTGAAACTAATGGAGAACCGTCTACCGTTTCCATGGTAACTGATGAGGTTCATTGTTGTGTCTTAATACCGTGTTTCCTGGCAAAAGAAGAGTCCATGAAATTTTCCCCTGCCCCGGAGTCTATCATAGCAGATGTAGGAATTAACTGTCTCTCCCACCGAATCTGAATTGGAAGAGAGCAATGGGTGTATTTTCCTTCCGGGTCCTTAGATGACGTTGACATTAATGTCGAGGGAAATACTGCATCCAGGTGTATAGCTTCAGAGATGTTGGACTCCGCGTCCGTATTATCACACTGTTACTGCTGCCAGTACCTTATTCGGTCGCTTAGGACATTTTGGGCAGTTAATCAGAAAATGATCCGATTGGCCACAATAAAAACATGAACGCTCACGGAGCCGATGTTCACGACGTTCGTTGGTCTCTCGCCTTTGTAGAGAATCTACTTGCATGGGAACATCCTGGATTTCTGTTAGCGGGTTCCCTAGAAGGAAAAGCAAAGTTGGTTGTCCGGTTTACAGCTGCCCATTTTTCCTGTCTGCGTTCCGTCAAACGGGTATCAATACACACACAGTGTTGGAGAAATAGTTCAAAATCCTGTGGAGACTCGGCACGAGCTAACTCATCCTTGATTGTGCCAGACAGACCCTTTCTGAAAACCGACAACAGCGCACTATTTCCCCAATCAGTGTCTACTACTAACCTTTTAAATTCGGTTACGTATTCGATGACAGACCGCTTTCCCTGACATAAGGTAAGCAGAGACGATTCAGCGGTAGCACGGCGATTAGGGTCATTGAAAATTTGTGCCATTGCTGTTAAAAAGTCATCCAGGTTATTCAAACAGGTATCGTGACTTTCAATCATGGGATTAGCCCAAGCCAGTGCTCGTGATGTTAACAACATGATTATACATAATACCTTTGACCGGTCAGACCGGTAATAATCATCATGTACATCAAAAAACAGCATACACTGATTAACAAACCCACGGAACAGACTTCAATCGTCACTGAACCGAAATGGAGGTAATTTAGGCATACCAGTGACTGATACGGATTTACTGGGTACAGCTTCCTTAACCTTCAATCTCGTTCGGAAATCCTGAAGAGCCTGACCAAATATCTGGTGATTGTGGCACAGTTGTGCCTCAATATCTCTAACATTATTTTGCACCGCGGCCATCTCCTGCTGCAAGGAGTTAATCATGGAGTAAAGGTTCTCCACCCGTGTCTCCGTCATTCCCCCAGCGAAATCCTCTTATTTTATGGGCTTGAGTATAATGTAATACTATTGCATGAACTTGAGGATTCTGATCGCTTAGAATGAAGAGCAGAGACAGGTTCTTGGTGCAAGGAATTTCTATAATACACAGCCAACAATATGTACTCAGTATATAGCACACAGAAACAAACACAAACACGGTATATACTGCTGAGCACAGTCCTTATGAATATAGTCCAGTAAAGAAGTAGTCCAGGTAATGTAGATCCGAATGAACAAAATTTGTGGCACAAGTCCTCACACCGGTGTGACCGGGTGATAAGTCCCTGGTTTTGATCCACATGAATAATGTATCAAATGGTCCTGGCAAAGTTCAATAAATCAAAACACCATTCTTAGCAGAAAGAGTAAAGAGTAAAGTTGCGGAAATACAGTCACAATGTATGTAACCGGTAAGTATCGCTTACATACACTTGGGACGTCCAAGCCGCTGGTAGAAGCAATACTGCTGGGAGTTAACCTGAGATCAGCCTTACAAAGAAGCCGAGGGTAATTCACAAGGATCCAGAAAGGCAACCAGGTAACGAGAGCAGCTGAGCAGGAGCATACAGGAAGCAGTATACTCAAGCAACTAGACTAAGCTTATGGGCGGGTCTTTAAGCAGATGAACCGGAAGTAGGACATACAGAACAGAAACTCCCTTTTAACAAAGGGCAAGATCATTCAGAAGCAACCTGGAAACCCCGGAACACTGACACTCTTTTTGCCTATTGCGATGCTGTGGATCCCTGCTCGCTCTGCATGACACCTTCCCAGGTTCGGTCAGTGACTTCATCATTCACCACTTCATCTTCCACTTCTGTACTCTGGTCCTCTAAACTTGTTGACTTAACAACATTCCTTGTTGCCAAATGTATCTCATCATCATCTTCCTCTTGAAACACTAATTACCGTTGCCCATTGTCATCTTCTTCTGACCGTGGCTGCTCAAATATTTGGCATCACTACACACTATCTCCTCATGTTCCTCTTGAAACATGTAGGGTGAGAGGCCAGAATCAATAAACAGAAATGTAAACAGCTCCATATAGTGTCCGAGTGTGAGATCACTTGTTTCCCGGGACTCGCCATGGTGGGAGGAAAGAGGATCAGAGTGAGGATTATGTGGTCTAGACTCTTGGCTAGTGAACCTGGACAGTGTGGAAGACAGGGTTGTGCTGGGAAGCATGCTAGAAGCATTATCTGCTATTTAACCAACCACCTATTCGCACTGCTCTGGCTTCAAGAGTGATGTCCCGCACCACCCTGCAAAGTGGGACAGGAAGCTAGTTCTCATGCATGAGCGTGTTTGTTCTACTTCCACAGCAGGCACAATTTCACCTGGCCCACGACCTCGGCCATTGTGTGAATCATCACGAACACGTCCACTTCTCTGACTCTTACTGCACGCCTTGCACATTTTAAATTAGGTATATAATATATGCCTGCAAACTTTCCGGCATTAATAGGGAAATGAAAAGCCCTGAAAATAACTTTGGTTTTTAGGTAGCATCAGCAGTATACTTATAGAAGTACTGTAAGGCAATAAACCATGCCTATTTACCTCCATCCACTATCCCCATACTGCATGCAGGTAAGAATGATTTTTATTAGAAAAAGGACAGTATATATCCCTGGAAATTTTGTTTTAATGGTACAGCAGTGTTATTCAAGTACTGCTATAGCAATTAAACACTGCCTTTATGCCTGCTCTAATCTATGGTCTCCTTCCTAGACCTACTCTCCCTGAACTGCTTACATAGGAGAGTTTGCCAAGCATTGCGTCAACGGCCTTACTGTATATGAGACCTACTGATTCAATGTTGCTAGCCAATCACAGTAATGCCAGTAGTCAACATGGCTACAGCATTACCGTGTATGGCTGGCAATCCCTGCATGTTGATAGTTTGAAGAAATGCAGGGCACTACTCTGAAGGGTCGGAGAAGGTTCACAGTAAGCGTTTTCACCACTTAAATTACTGCCGTTTTTTTATATCCTGCCAGGAACTATACAGCTGCGTGATGCTCCTTTATAAAGTCCACAATAATCCAAGCATCCAAAAGGTAAGAAAAACATGGGTACTCACCGCTTGCTGCTGTGTAGAAAAATGCCTTTATTCAAGCTTTGGAGTTGCATACTGTGCTGGGGGGGAGTGAGAGGGAGCGGACAGCACGTTAGAAATCTCTGCATGTTGATTGGCTGTCCAACAGCTGCAAAACGTGGAGCGGGAGGTTGAGCATGACGCTTGAGTACCCACGATACTTGATCAAAATGAACATACCCGAGCACCTCGATGGTCGATCGGGTATCTTTCAGTGGTGAGCACACTCGTTCATCACTACTGTATGTTTCTTAAGTCCAAAGTAAGAAGCATGGTGTTAAGTATAATGCAGGTTTTAAGTAGTAAGGCATCACAGTGCAATACATAATACACCATTGTTGCATAGGGTTTTCAAATTGAACAACTCATTCAGACATTCATGTGGCATATACGTATGGTATTCATTTTTTTTACGGATACAGCACACATCCATTGTAACATATGGTGCTATTCACATATCCGTGTTTTTACATGGATTGTGTATCTTTTCAAAACACACAAAGACGTCCATTTTTTTCCGGCAGCACGGATGACAAATTCCAATACAAATTTATGTGTCCGTGAACAACATGTGCAGCACACAGCTGGCATTCGTCTGTTTGCTGTCCTTGTGCTATAAGTCTTTAACATTGAAAAGATAGAAGTTTTGTAATTTTATTTATTTATTGATCCATTGGTGAAAAAAGTGATGACACTGATGGTAGAAACGAACACACAGATGACATACGGCTGCAAAACACTGGTGACATCACCATTTTTTCATGTACATGTTTAAATAAGGATGAGCGAATGAGGCCTAACAGTTAAACACAGCCTTTACATGTATGTTTTTAGGAGAAGAATGGCGTACGAGGATAAAAAAAAGTTCATTAGTAATGATAGGACTTAAAGGAGTTGCCCCACAAACAAAGTGCATTTTAATTAATAAATCTCGGAATAATAAGTTCCACAATTGTATTTGTTAAAAAAAAAAAATCCTGCTCTGAGATGATATTATAAATGTGCCTCTACTATGTGCTGTGTAATTTGCTGTGAAGGACAATGGCTGTCAAGAAGAATTATATTTAAAGGGCATCTGTCACCCACCAAATGTCAAACTGCATAAACATTTATTTAGGGAACATAGCCCCTATAAAAATTATTCTAGGCATATACAGTTTTACTTAATATAGAAATATTGAATCTTTGCCTTGGCCTATACCTTGGTGCACCATTATCATTCTATTTGCATATTAGAGCCTAATGTCTTCATTGACAACACTCCATTGGTAAGAACGAGCACGATCCAAAAGCAATGCTCCCAAAGCGTCAGTGTGGCAATGCGTTACCTGTCTTTGGCCGCCTTCAATGAGGAGGAGGGGATCTTAATTGAACAGACAGCATGCACACGTCCCATGGCCCTCTCTCAACTGTTGCTCACTACACTTCCACGGGAATCGAGCGGTAAACGCAGACAGGCAGGATCCAGGGGCAAAAACGCATCCACAGGCACATTGTGCACACACCTGCACTGACACTTGGAATACTTGCTATTTCCAATGGACAACTGTCAGTCTAGACAAGGAGTTGGCTTTGATGTGCAAATAGGGCATAATGGTGCAACAAAGCATAGGCTACGCCCAGGGTGCAATGATGCATCCTCATTTGTAAAATAAATATACTTTTATTTAGCAAATATTAAACATATGGTAAAAATTATATGGGGGCTATGTTCTTTAAAAAATTTATGCAATTTAATTGGCATTTAGAGGCTGACAAATTCTCTTTAGGTAAGCTTAAAAATTTTACCCTATGAACGAATGATTTGCTACTGCATCAGGTGATTGACAGCCTGTTTAGACCAATAATTGGCTCCAGTATAAATTCACCTTAAAGAGTAACTAAGCACTTGAAATATTTATGTTTTAGGGTCATTAAGGGGGTTGTTTACTACTTGGCAACCCCTTCTCAATCCCCCATAAAGATAAATAAGCCTATACTCACCTGCGGTGCAGTCGAGGTTCAGGACATGACATTACTATGACACGCGACCCTCACGACCAATCAGCACCCTACGTCTGTCTCCCTGTCTTCGACCATTTGAGCAGGATGTGAGCACTGCGGCTGACTTCCTGCTAAAATGTCAAAAGACGGGGTCAAGAAAGCCAGCGCTAATTGGTTTCCAGCCTCACATATCATTACAATGTCACGTGGGCCCCGGGAATGCAGCTTCAGAAAATACATAAATTTGATTTGCAACTATTAGCATATGATTAGTTATGCAGATTCTTGTCATGTCACTGCACTGTTACTGTTTTGCTCCTATAAATCTACATTTTAACTTTATTTCGTTAGTATTTTATAAATCCACCTTTTGCTGAACACTGTCTCAACAAATCTGGACATGTGTTAACTGTAATCTGATCCCAGGTCTCTTCTACACTTTGGTGCTTACTGGTCAACTAACAGCTGGTCAACTTACAGATTTTTCTTCAACTCTACCTACAAGTGTTCGATTGGTTTGATGTCTTGTGACTATGGGGGCCAATCCAGCACCTCTAATTCATTGTCATTGAACCATTTTTTCACCAATCTTGATGTGTGCTTCGAGTCGTTGACTCCAATATTTTGCCTGGACGTCCACCTCTTGGCTTTTGAATGGATGGATGGACTTCAATTCATCCAACTGTAATGGCACTCACATGATGCAGTTTGGCAATATTCTTGGCCAAGAGACCAGTATTGATGAGCTTGATGATGCTATTTCTCTTTTCTTGGGAAACCTTCATGGCTGCTCTTCAATTCGAACTAGTGATCTTTCATTTGGGAATCAACATAATAACACACTGAGATATTAGGGAATGTGAGAACAGATTGTAATTTGTAGTATACAGGAAAAAACGATTTTTCCACCACCAGGAACAAAACAGTAACATTGCAGGGACATGACAAGAATCTACATAACTAATTATAAGCTAAATAGGTATAAGTCAAATTTATGTTTGAGATAGCCAAGATGATTGCCTATAAAATGAAGGTAGCTTCATGTTCAAAGCTATACTGGATGGTGAGATATGAAGCCTGAAAGTCAAAAGTTCAAACCATTGATACTCTTTTGCTCGTCAGTATATATGAAGTAGACAGGTTATGGAAGGCTTTGTAGGTTAATGTCAGTAGTTTAAACTGGATACATTGGCAAGTTGGTAGACAGTGAAATTATTTGCCCAGATGAAAAGTGGAGCAGTAGTGTAAAGAAAAGTGGACTAGTTGGGCAGCAGAATTAAAGACAGACTGGAGAGGTACTTGGGTGTTAGACAGAAGGCCACAGAGGAGGATATTGTAGTAGTCAAGGTGGGATTTTATGAGGGAATGCACTAAAAATTTTATTAGATTCAGGGCTGAGAAAAGGATGAATTCTGAAAATACGTTTGAGTTGGATTGTCATAGATAGATAAATAGATAGATAGCTAGATAGATAGATAGATCAAGTAGGGGAGTAAGGTGATATGGAAAAAAGATGATTTATTTTTTTTGTCCAGATTGAGCTTTAAGAATCGACAATAGAAAAAGGAAGCAATGTTTGCTAGATATATAAAGGTCCCCAATAACTGCGTTGACCCGGATATGTTTTAATACAGTGGTGCCACTGATAGATAAGGCAAGCCTCTAAGCCGGTGGTACAATAATAACAAGATTTATTAAGACCAATTCGCCCCTGTTTTTTATGTGGTGGAAAAAAAAACACCAAATTAACATAACAGGAAATGAACTAAACAATAAACGTAACCCCAGCAACATATATACAATGAGAAATTAATGTCTTTCCCTTCCAGGAGAACATCCACATATCTCTGGTCCCAGTGAGAGGGCGTCTTCCCTTGGGCCTACAATGCCGCTCCCTCCCCTAAATGTGACCGGACCTAAACAGGGCTAGTTCCCACAGAGAAGCCGTGATATGTGTCCTTTCTCCTGGATCACAATATTAACTCCACACCAACCAACTAACCCTCCGGTATCCCGGTGTCACCTATCTCAGCTGCGCAGCAAGGCCAGTTAAACATCAAATTCACATAAACAACTATAACATTTAAAACAACTATATTTCATTGCCAATCACATAAATCTGTTTGTTAGCACTTTTAGTTAATCACCAGTCTCTGCAGAAGATTCAGTCCGAATAGTTGGGTGCCTTGAGAGCTTCACTATGGGCTGTGGCCTTTTGGATCTTCGTACCGTGCAATCTGCAGTTGTCAACAGTGAAAACACAATTCAGGCTTTGCTGACACAGAACTGTTAAAAAAAAGTCATTCAGATTAGTCCAATTACCTATCTACTCCTAACTAGCTCATTGGACTCCTCAAATAGCCTTCAGTACAGGTGGATGAAAACAAGGTACCTTATCCTGGGTTGTAACACAGGGTACTTTAGCCTCTATAGGCGCTGCATTACTCCTCACAAGATGGACGGCTTCTTCCGTTGCTAACCCGCTGGTGGGCTTCTGCACTCTCTCCACCGAACAGGGGTAGAGGTTATATGTTCTGGGTATCACCGTTCGCAGGAGCACAAACATGCTCCAGTATGCAAGGGACCAGGATCACTAGCTCAGATCCTTCCCTTTCTTTCCTTCTTTTCAGGAGCTGACACAATGCATGTCCAGTCCCTGCTCCATTTCAGTGGTGACCATCCACTCTCTTACAGCTTAAATGACACAGCGAGAATGCATTAAAAGTATTTTACCTATCCCGCAATAATGTTACATTTTCACTGCACAGTTCTTCTTTTAAATACATCACGGTTTATATAAAATTATTCAAGCTTTGGCAACCATCGGCTCCACATGATCACGTCAAGGCAGGAAAAGACATGTTCCGGGCATTTATATTGTGCTGTCACATTTTGACAGTGCGATATAAGGGGTTAACAGGCGCGGATCCACCCGTGCATGATAGCCACACATGTCAGCTGTTCAAATTAGCTGACATGTGCGGGAATCACCGCTGGCTCACCGCAGCAGTCGGCGGTGATTACCCTGATATTCTGACCTCTTTTATTCCATTTTTGTGCATCAATATGATGAAAAAGCTACATTTTGTTTTACTGTGTTTGGTATAGAAAATAAATAATGTGACAGTTATGTGTGTGTTTCTTTTTCTTTTTTTTTTTATCTAAAACCTGCGTTATTAGTGGCATAATATTTGACGTGATATTTTTGTGTGTTTTGTTGGTTTTTTCACAAATGTTATGAATATTTTTTTTTGGTTGTGCATGGACATCACTTCGAGGCAGTATGTGTTCTACCATGGAAAGCATCCATCATTTCTGGAAAGTGGACTCTTCGTTTCAGAGCAAGGTTGCCAATTTTCGGTGTTGTGCGTTCCATCCTAGAGCGCACTCATCACTTTAATTAGTTTCAGGAGTTTTGGACACACATTGGTATAGTAACGTTTTCTTCTTGTCTGTTTGCAATAAGTAATTTCCAACATCAGCCATCATTGGTTTAGAGTAGTCTAAACAGGGATTACTTAAATCTGACTTTCACTGCTAGGGAAAGCTTAAGTGAATACTAAGTTGAGTGGGGTCCTAACCACTGCGTAGGTCCCGATATGCATGTTTTATATCTAAATTAACTTTTTTCAACATTTACACTAATACTAGCATCACAAGTATGGATCCTTTCTTGACTGAGATTACGTATCCCCCTTTTTCACTCTATTGTAGATGTGGTACACTGCCATAGCCTGCATTTATATGGTACATACTTTAACTACAATACTCCCTAATTTTTTTTCTTGTCACGTTTACCATGAGGACATATTCTTTGTAACTGCCCTGTGGAGTAGCCTTATATCTGATGCAATTTTCATGTTTGATTTTACACTTTGCAATCTATTTTATGCAGTTTTATATTGTATGTTATATCCAATAAAATGTAATACTGTAATTGATATATTTATAACAAAAAGTGACTACTAGAGATGAGCGAACCAGTGGAAGTTTGGGTTCGCCTGGACTTTAGTTAAATGTTTGATTCGGGACCTGGACTTGACTAAAACTTGACCCTGAACCCCAAATAAGTCCATAGACCCAAACTTCTGTGCTGTAAAATGGTTGTAGTAAAGGCTAGGGGATGGCAAAGGGAAGCAAAATGTGGGCAATTGCCCTGCAAACAAATGTGGATAGGGATAAATAAATAAAAAATGACTTGGAGTGTCACCTATTTTAGATAATCAGCGCAGGTAAAACAGTCAGCTATGAGATGCAACCCTCAGATGCCAGCTTTCTCTTGGCTGGTTATTGAAAATAGAGGGGATCCTATGTTGTTTTTTTTAAATTATTTAAATAAATAATTTTAAAAAACAGCATGGGCTCCTCCCTATTTTTAATAACCAGCAAAAGTAAAGCAGACAGCTGAAGGCTGGTATTATCATGCTGAGAAGGCTCATATTTATTTTGCTCCTCTCAGCCTAAAAATATGAGCCCATAGCCTCTCTAGAAGTGGCACATCCATTAGTTGCATCAATTCTGGCACTTTGCCCAGCTCTTCCCAATTGCCCTGGTGTTGTGGCAATCAGGGGAATACTTGTGGGGTTCATGTCAGCTGTGAATTAACAACTGACATCAAGTCAAGGGGCTAGTAATGGATAGGCATCTATCCAACATCCCCATTACTAACCCAGCAATTATAGAGTTAAAAAAAACAGAGAAAGAAAAGTTCATTTGAATAAACACTCCCTTGTTCACCAATTTATTACTTCAAAATAAATCCTTCAATCGTTTTTGCGTAATCCAATCATGAATAAAGAGATCCCCACACTTCATTGTTCACCAATTTATTACTTCTAAATAAATATTGGATGTTCTGACATAATCCAAAGTGTAAAGGCCCCTTTACACACTGAGACTTTCTAGCGATCCCACCAGCGATCCCAACGTGGCCGGGATTGCTACAAAGTCTCTAGTGAGTCTCTGGTGAGCTGTCAAACAGGCATACCTGGAAAATGATGCAACAGCGATCTGGACCTGCAGAACGACCTAGCTAGTCATTGGGGACATTGTAAAGCAGCTTTTTGAAAGGGAAGTCGCTAACGAAGTCGCTGTAAAGGCCCCTTTACACACTGAGACTTTCTAGCGATCATGCTGCACAGCGGGAAACAAAGGACCAAAGAATGGTCCTGAGAGATGTGTAGTGATCAACAACCTCACAGCAGGGGCCAGGTCGCTGATGCGTTTCACTCACTGCAATGTCGCTGGGGAGGTCGCTATTACGTCACAAAACCGGTGACGTTACAGCGATGTTGTTTGTGATGTTGCAGTGTGTAAAGGGGCTTTAATGTCCCACGACATCCATTAATTCCTATGGTGCATCATTCTGAGAACTACACTTTGGATTATGTCAGAACTTTCAGGCTTTATTTTGAAGTAATACATTGGTGAACAAGGGTGTTGAGGGAGTTTTTCTCCAAATAAACGTTTTTCTAATTGTCTGTGTCTTTTTTAACTCTATACTTGTCGGGTTAGTAACGGGGGTGTCTGATAGATGCCTATCTATTTCTAACTCTTGGGCTTGATGTCAGCTGCCAATTCACAACTGGCATTAACATTACATGTATTACTCTGGTTGCCACAGTACTAGGGCAATTGGGAAGAGCTGAGCAAAGTACCAGAATTGGTGCAACTAATGGATGTGCCACTTCTGGGGAGGCTGCGGGCTGCTATTTTTAGCCTGGGAGGGGCCCAATAACCAAGGCCCTTCCCACTCTGATAATACAAGCCACCACCTGTCTGATTTTCCTCGGCTAGTTATCGGATGAGCTCACGCCACTTTTAAATTATTTAAGTAACAAAAAAAAGGAGTGGGATCCCTTCTATTTTTGACAACCAGCCAAGGTAAAGCTGACAGCTGAGGGTCGCAGCCCAAAGCTGTCTGTTTTACCTGTGCTGGTTATCTAAAATAGGTGGGAGCCCACATCATTTTTTAAATTTTTTTTTATTGTTCAGTTCACAGAAGCATTCAGTCATCTTCTGCATGCACTAAAACTTCTTGATTGGTTGCATGGTAGCTTTTCAACAAACTTTAATAACATTAAAGCAGTACCTAAACACCGAACTTTTTTAAAAGTCCGTGTTTGTGTCTGAGTTTTTACAGTTCCGGTTCTCTCATCCCTAGTGACTATTTGTTATTCTATAGTTTGTTTTTTTTTGCTAAGGTGATCCAATTCAATACACATCCTAGAGTATTTCTTATTTGTAGGTTTATAATATTACATTTCTGTGATAGATCAGGTAAAACACCTACATTTTCTAATGGAATCATTCATAAATATTCCTGTGCCTGACTAATCCTGTTGCTTACTTGTTACAGTGATTCTTGATGTTAAAATATTCTTTAAAGTAACCTAATATGCTTAGTCTGGTTAGAAGAAGCAGCTTTTAGTGTCTTAATTCTTATTCATAGACATGCATAATAGCAGGAATGAGGTACAGAGGGACAACTGTGCACTTGTCCACTAAATTCATTAGGTGGACGTGAAGTATGTAATGGTAATATCTAGACACAGGAGAATTTTTTTCTTGTTTTATTGAAAGACACATGTTAATAGTTATGTAAAATAAAACTGTAATATTCAATCATAGAACATGCCATACTCCATAACAATGAACTAATGTCTGGGCATCTCACTGCTGAGACCCCCTTAAATTAGCTGTAATATTTGCAGAAACCTTACAACAAGTGATAAAGTGATCGGTCGGTGTTGCTGCTGGGGAATACTAACCCAATAGCAACCAATAGGCTTTTTATGAAATGCATAGACATACTGGGTTACCTAAGGAAAGGACTGCTCTTTGTAGCTGGTTCTGCTCTGTTTAGTAGTTGATGGTGCATAAATGTTTGTTCTCTATTCCCTATGGAAGGTAATATAAATTACATGTTCTAATGAGATTCATATTTCCTTCTTTATTTCCCAACACGTGTTCATTAAACCTGCTGTGCATTTCTTTGCTTGAAATGCAGGTGTAATTAGACACTAGCTATAGGTTCATTTAGTCTTTATAAGATTTGGATATAATTTTTTTTCTCCAAAATTTTCTTTAACCCCTTAATGACCGCAGGCAGTAATATTAGGTCCCTGCGGTCATAGCATTAATCCCCATCGGCTGCCGCGGGCAGCCAGGGGGATCCGCGCACATGTACAGCTGACACTTGTGCCTTGCAGGCACAAGTGGAATCAATATCCACTCCTGCCTGTTAACCCCTTAAATGGCGCTTTCAAAATGTGACAGCGCCATTTTAATGGCAATGACGGTAGATCTGTACTCACTTGCCTCCCCCGGAAGTCACGTGACGTTATTACGTGGATCCGATGGTTGTCATGGTAGCACAGGGTCATGTGATGACTCCTGTAGCTCACATGACTCAGGTCCTGTAACAAGCAGCCGAGTACAGCAGGTTACAAGACATGAGCATTTCTTCCGATCTGAGCGCTGCTGTTCTGATTGGGAGAAAAGAATGAGCAATCAGACTGCTGAACCTTATAGCCCACTATGGTGACTAGTAAAATAAAAAAAAGTAATAATAAAAGATTAAAAAAAATGAAAAAAAATAAAAGTTCAAATCAACCCCCATTCACTCCATTGAAAATTAAAGGGTTACAAAAATAAAAAAAATATACACACATTTGGTATCGCCATGTTCAGAAATGCCCGATCTATCAAAATAAAAAATCAATTTATCTGATCAGTATTTAATTGGTCCAAAAGTTCAATGTAATACATTGCATTGATGGTGGAACCCTTTGAAGGTAGTCCACTAGTAGCACGCCCTACTTATCCAAGAACACAAATGCCATCACCTTAGTGGCTGATTTTTTCACCCTGAACTTCTTTGAACGAGGAGAACCACTGTGCTTCCACTCTTTTGACTGCTCCTTGTGTGCCGGCCCCGTGCTGGTGCTGCTCGGATCCGGACCCGCTGCGTGGCTCGAGGGATCCTCCGGACCCGGGGTCATGCAGACACGCCAAATGAAAAGGGGGACGTAGTTGTACGGCCTTGACCGTATTCGGTTCGTGACACAACCCACAGTGTGTGGTGAAGTGGGACACCACCGCTGCTGTTGTGGGATACCCGGGGGAGATGTAATGGCAGCCGGATGTTAACCCCTCCGTGGGTAAGGATGGTTGCCCCAGGGCCCAGTGTCTCTGGGCAGGGTATGGAGATGGCAGAGGTTTGCGCGCCCAGATGGACCAGGGGATGTTTGGTTACTCACAAGTAAAAGAATCACAAGAGTCCTTTAGTAAACCAAGGTGCTGGTGGCCGGCCGCCGCGGCCGGCTGTACTCTGGTACCCCACCCGGTCTGATGGTCGCCATCTTCTCCTCTGCACTAGCTGTGGTTGTGTTTTTAGACTTCCTAGTATGGAACACGGGACTCCGCTCCTGGCTTTCTGTGTGCTTAAGGAGCTGTGCCCGCTGACGCTGACCCGTGGATTCTATGGGCCCTGGCGGTTGCCCTATCCCTGTCTGTGGGTGGTTGTCTGCTTTTGGGACTTTGGTTGGGACAGGACCTATAATCCTGCCCTCAATCAGTTGATTAGCTAGGCCGTTGGTTCTGGTCCTGGCTTCAGGGTCCGAGTACCCCCTCTGTGCACGGTTTCCGGTCGGGTCTCCGGTGTCGGTATCGGCAGGCTCCAACCCTGCTCCGGTTCTCCTTGGATCTGCTGAGCCGTCTTCCCGTCTCCTGCTGATGGAGACCACCATCTGCCACCTAGCCAAGGTACCAGGGCTCCAACCCTGGCACTGTCCAACTTGAACTTCTCCTCCGCTGGAGCTACACCTAGCTCCAGCCCACACTCCTCTCAACTTGAACTACAACTTAATCTGTTTGTTTTCCCGCCCCAGGCTGTCTAGACCCCCAGGTGGGCGTTTCCTAACCACCTGGTCCTGCCCACTGGTGTGCCTGTCTTGCCCTGAGGAGGGTGACTAGGGTTTCAGGTCGGCTGTATGTAACCTAGGTGAGGGAAGGTGTTATGCGGGGGCCTACTGTGTGGTTACCTGGTTTTGCCAGAGCGTCACATTCCCCCTTGGTTTAATACAGACCGTCTTTGGGCTGAACGACCACCAATGTTTATTTAACAGGAACTGAAAGGAGAAAAAGAACATTTACACGTATAATAACAGTGGTACATTTTGTTTTTCTTCCCTTACGGGAGGCACTTTTCTTAAACGTTACACATGCAAAACCGGGACGGGACGGACCGGGTCCTTCTTATCTCACCCCCACCCAAAACAACCTGCCCCCTGGTGCCACCGCTAAGCAATGGTACGCACCACTTGCCCAAGTCCAGGACAGGTCCGGGTGTTGCCCTTACGGGCCGGGTAAAAAGTTCCTTACCCGGCAGTCTTTTTCAAGGGCCCCACATCCAGGGGACCCCTGACACGGAGGGTAGTCACCGGTTTTGATGGTGACAGGGCCTCGGCCGACTCTACCGCAGGCCCTTCCTCCAACCAGCCTCTCCAGAGACTGCAGCAGGGTGAGAAGGTTGGTCAGGGACTATTTACAAGGCCCAACAGTTTTTGGGTTGCCCTGCCAGTTCACGGCCATGGTCCTCTTTTTTTTTTTTAAACTTTTCAAACGGGAACTTTAAACAGTTAACAGTCCCAACGGGGACTCACACTTGGGGTAGCCGGGTTTCCGCTACCACTGCTGCATGGGGCCGTATGGCTCACTTGGCACCCTGGATTCAGCACCTGTGGACCAGCTGCAATGCATCCCGGAACTCTGAACTTCTATCGGGAACGGAAGTGGTATAGCGGGTGACGCTGCTGCGCCAGAGAGCTGTGCCGGCCGGCACTCTCCCACCACGTAGAGAACAGGCTCTGGCTACTGGCAGGTCAATGATGTAAGGATGGTCTGTGTATCTCTCTCCCGACGCGGCGCTGTTTGGGCGGATCGGCTCTCACGGGCCAACACCACGGCCACCATTCTCCGGACCTCCGCTTTCCACTACAGCACTCCGTGGGTAGGGGATGTTGGTCCTGGGGCCCGGTGGTGAAGGCCGGGGTGCAGGGGCAGGGTTGCAGTGCAGCGCGGTGCGGTGCCTGATGGCACTGATGTACTCACAATTAAACCACACAGAGTCACTGGTAAACCAAACGGGGTGACGAATGGGGCCCGCAGCCGGCTGCAGTTTCTCCAGATAGGTTGGTAATGTCCGCCTTTCTCCTGCACCTTTATGTGATTTTGGCTACCGTGCCTGGGCACTGGTAGCCCACTCCCCGGCGTGTATGTGTCGTAGGAGCCCGTTTGCCCGCAGACGCTGGCCCTTGGATCTCTGGCCTCTGGCGGTGGCTACTATCCGGACGGGTTGGGCTGTTGCCTTCAATCGGGACTTAGGTGGGAATGTTCGGTCTGAGGTCCAGACCGCAATCAGTTGATTTGACTATGGTGGTGGCTTATAGCCTAGTCGAGGTCTGAGTACCCTGCCTGGTGCTCCGGTATCCAGTTAGCTCCCCGGTTCGGTTCCGGCGGGCCACTACTCTCTCCCGGTCCCTTACGGTTCCGCTGGTCATATTCCCGGTTTCCTGCAGGCAGCCACTACCGTCTGCCTGCCTGACTGATCTGGGGTCCTAGGCTCCAACCCAGGCCCCACACAGAACTGAGCTCCTCACTCTCCAAACTCTCTACTTCAATTCCTTACTCCATCTCCTTGTGTTTTTCCTGCCTCAGGCCAGCAGACTCCTCGGAGGGCGTGTCTTTCCGCCTGACTCCGCCCACCTGGTGTGCCTGTCTGACTCTGAGGGAGGCAATCCGGTCTTTCGGTTGACTGATGGTACCTTACTGGGGTGGGGGTGTATGTGGTGTGTGTAGTGACCTGTGACCCCTGGGTGTCCAGGATGTCATATTACCCCTTGGTTTAATGCAGACCGTCCGCGGGCTGCCCGTCCATCACCGATTTTATTTTTCTGAAAAGATATAAACAGGTAAAAAACAGTCAAAAGCATTTTTTTTTCATTACTTCCCTTACGGGAGGCACATCACTTGAATCATACAAACGGGAACATTTTTTTATTTATAACGGGTATGGGTCCATGTCCTTCCGCTTTCCCACCCAAGCAGCCTGAACCTTGATGCTGCCCCTAAGAAACGGGCAGCACCCCTTTTCCCCAGTACGGAAACAGGAACCTGGCCAGGCTACCCAAGCGGGAACGGGTACGGTGCTTTGCACCCGGCAGTCATTCAGAGGCCCCACGTCCAAGGGGACCCCTGACCCGGAGGATGGTCACTGGTTCTGATAGTGACTGGACCTCAGCCTGCTCTGCTGCGGGTCCCTCCTCCAACCAGCCTCTCCGGAGACTGGCAATTGCGGGAAGGGCAGTTGGGCAATATTTACAAGCCCAATAGTTATTGGGTGTCTTGCGAGTTCTCAGCCTTGTCTTTAGGGAAAAGGGGACAACATCAGTCCCAACAGGGACGGGCACTTCAGCAGCCAACGGTCTACCATAAAATAACTGTTGGTCCCAATGGGGACTTGCTGTAGGGTCCAAGCAGGGACTGTCAGTTTGGTCCCAGGGGCCCATCCACAACACTTGACTCCGGTACAGCTTCCTCCTGCAGCTTTCCCACAGTCCACCACCGGACAGCACGAGCCCCCAATGCTACCTTCACTCACGGGCAACACTGTCCCACAGGACTCCATTTTCAGCTGCCGGTGGTGCGGGTGCGACTGCTCCTCCGACCGGACTCTTTAATCTTGAGGGCCAACTGGAACATCAACAGGGTCCCAGCAGGGACCGACAGCAAGGAGCCCGTTTGCCCGCAGACGCTGGCCCTTGGATCTCTGGCCTCTGGCGGTGGCTACTATCCGGACGGGTTGGGCTGTTGCCTTCAATCGGGACTTAGGTGGGAATGAACCCCTGAGGTCCAGACCACAATCAGTTGATTTGACTATGGTGGTGGCTTATAGCCTAGTCGGGGTCTGAGTACCCTGCTTGCTGCTCCGGTATCCAGTTAGCTCCCCGGTTCGGTTCTGGCGGGCCACTACCCTGTCCTGGTCCCTTACGGTTCCGCTGGTCGTATTCCCGGTCTCCTGCAGGCGGCCACTACCATCTGCCTGCCTGACTGATCTGGGGTCCTAGGCTCCAACCCAGGCCCCACACAGAACTGAGCTCCTCACTCTCCAAACTCTCTACTTCAATTCCTTACTCCATCTCCTCGTGTTTTTACTGCCTCAGGCCAGCGGACTCCTCGGAGGGCGTGTCTTTCCGCCTGACTCCGCCCACCTGGTGTGCCTGTCTGACTCTGAGGGAGGCAATCAGGTCTTTGGGTTGACTGATGGTACCTTACTGGGGTGGGGGTGCATGTGGTGTGTGTAGTGACCTGTGACCCCTGGGTGTCCAGGGTGTCACATTGGTGATGGCAGGGGCTTGCGCGCCCAGATGGACCAGGGGATGTTTGGTTACTCACAATTGTAAAAGAATCACACGAGTCCTTTGGTAAACCAAGGTGCTGGTGGCCGGCTGCCGCCGTGGCCGGTTGTACTCTGGTCCCCCACCCGGGCTGATGGTCGCCATCTTCTCCTCTGCACTAGTTGTGGTTGTGTTTTTAGACTTCCCGGTATGGAACACGGAAGTCCGCTCCTGGCTTTCTGTGTGCCTGAGGAGGCGTGCCCATTGACGCTGACCCGTGGGATCTATGGGTCCTGGCGGTTGCCCTATCCCTCCCTGTGGGTGGTTGTCTGCTTTTGGGACTTTGGTTGGAACAGCACCTATAATCCTGCCCTCAATCGGTTGATTAGCTAGGCCGTTGGTTCCGGTCCTTGCTTCAGGGTCCGAGTACCCCCTCTGTGCACGGTTTCCGGTTGGGTCTCCGGTGTTGGTACCGGCGGGCTCCAACCCTGCTCCAGTCCTCCTTGGATCTGCCAAGCCGTCTTCCCGTCTCCTACTGACGGAGACCACCATCTGCCACCTAGCCAATATACCAGGGCTCCGACCCTGGCACCGTCCAACTTGAACCTCTCCTCCGCTGGAGCTACACCTAGCTTCAGCCCACACTCCTCTCAACTTGAACTACAACTTAATCTGTTTGTTTTCCCACCCCTGACTGTCTAGACTCCCAGGTGGACGTTTCCTAACTGCCTGGTCCCGCCCACTGGTGTACCTGTCTTGCCCTGAGGGGGGTGACTAGGGTTTCAGGTCAGCTGTATGTAACCTAGGTGAGGGAAGGTGTTATGTGAGGGCCTACTGTGTGACTACCTGGTTTTGCCAGGGAGTCACTTTTGTTTTCAGGGTCATACAAATAAATCCAGGTCTCATCCATAGTGACCAGTCGATCCAGGAAGTTCTTATCAGTCTGGAAACGCCCACAAATATACCAGGAAGTTTTCACTCGCATGCTTCTCTGATTTGTTTTCCAACATTTGGGGACCCACTTTGCAGATAGCTTCCTCATATCCAAATGTTCATGGATAATGACACAAACACGTTCACAGGAAATTCCCATGATGTTGGCTATGGCTTTATCTTAAATTCACCGATTCTCCAGTATGAAGTTGTGCACAGCATCGACGATTTCCGGAACAACAACCAAGTTGAAGCAGCCCGTTTTAAATTTGGCAACTGTGGAATATGAAGGGCATTGATCCCTCAATGTCTGTGACATATCACCATGAATATCCTTCACGGACTTTACTTGCAGAAACAAGAATTTTATCACTCCTCTGCTCTCAGTTGCTGGGAATTTGCATTAGACCCTGCCATTTTGTTTTCCCACATGCGTAGAACACTGTTGCCATAAGTAGAAAACCCAACATTTTGGAAACATATATTTCACACATAAGGCTTTCATGTGATGTAAGATTCGTTACCATAGAAATAAAAAAAAGATCACAAAGCCAAAGACTTATCAGTAACCTTGTAACAGATTAAACACATAATTCAATAAATACCAAGAGAAGTGAGGGCCCTGCTCGCAAGTTTACAATCTATGAGGAAATAGGGGAGTCAGAAAAGGTGAATGGTAAAAAGTGCTTGTATTGTCTGGTCCTGCCATTAATATAAGAAATATGAGATTCAAATAATGTTGAATCAATCAGTCACCAGCTAAGACGTGTACAAGTGCATATACAGAGCGCTATTACGTGCATGGAGGGTGGGTCTGATAAATTAAATATTTTATCTAAAACGGTTGACTAAATGAATGTTCATCATCTACCATGGAAAGAAATAGCTCCAGTATAGACTACAGGAGTAAAGCAAGCTGATGGAAGTAGTGTAATTGTTTAGACAATGTTCTTCTGGGGAACACTCGAACCTGGCAAAACCAGGTTGGCACAGGAGACTGCATCCATCTTCAAGATGCAGGATCCCCTCCTCCTTGTCCTACCAACACAACACCACACACAGGTAAAACATCAGGCACAAAGCCTAGTCACCCCCCCAAGACAATAGGGACACTCCAGTGGGCGGGGCCAGGCATATGGTGATGCCCACCTAGGGGTTCTGAGGTGTCAGGGGAGGGAACACGTCAGTAGAGTGGAGGAGTGAGAACTCAGTAGAGAGTGGAAGTGAGAGGAGTGAAGTGGTAGTCGTGGGTTGTAGCTCCCGGACTACCAGACTACCTGAGCTGACTAGATGGCAGACGGCAGGGCAGGGCCACAGGTGACAGAGATCCGGTCGCGGGAGACCTTAAGTGGACTGGGGCAGGGTTGTAGCCCGCCGGTGCCGACAGCGGGGATCCGGTTCAGAGGCCGTGCACAGTCAGGGTACCTGGACCCCAGGGCAAGGACAGCTGCAAGCACCTTGTCAATTATCCAGGAGGAGACAAGGTTCCAGATCTTGCCTCACGAGTAGCCCAGATAGAGTGAGACGGAAGCCAAATGCGGGGGATAGGGCATCTGCAAGTGCCTGCAAAAATCCCAAGGGTCAGATCTTGCGGGCAACAGCTCCCACAGCAAAGACACCGGGAGTGGACTTTTTCCGTTTCATTCGGACTAGTCAACACACAAGACAAAAACACAGAAGTGCAGGAGGAAAGGCCACTGATCTGTTCACCGGTGTGTGGGACCCGAGCACACCCCTTCGGAGGCTACCGGTATCTGGCACTTGGTTTACTACTTGGACTTTGTGTGGATTATGCAACAACTGTGAGTACACCGGTGTCATCCGGTCCGGCCTGCAAACTGCACCCCATCATTGCACTCCACCTACACCTGGGCCCCGGGACAACACCTCCCCAACCCGTGGTGTCCTGCTCCATCAGCCCCGGGTGTCCCCATAGCAAGGCAGCGGTGGTGTCACCAAACTATCACCACAACCCACGGGTGGCATCACTGACAAACTCTTCCCCTGTAAATACCCCCTGTATTACGTTGTGGGCGACAGGCTACTGCACGATCCCCGGATCCAGCTGCCACTCGAGCCACAGCCACGATCCCGTAACTCGAGTAGCCCCCCCACTGGCCGTGGCCGGCACCCCCCGCCCCCGCCCGCAACAGTTCATTCACATCTGCGTGTGAAATTTGGCTCCATTGTTTCTCCTAAAACCGTCTTGGAGGGAGATGCGAGTTACATGTGAGTGTCATTCCGTATGTCATGCGAGTGCTGTGCATGTGCGCTTTTCCATCCATGTACTGTCCATGTGTTATCCATGTGACATACATGTAACAGCCTTGTGACATCCTATTTTACTATAATCTTTTAAATTACACAATGCTCTAGGTACATTAAAGTTGATGAAACAATAACAAAGCAAGCATATAAAGATAGAGCTAGACATAGATGATAGATAGATAGCTAGATAGATAGATAGATAGATAGAAGATAGACAGACACACACACAGATAGATAGATAGATATCAACACTTATACACCGTGTGAAGAATTATTAGGCGAGTTGTATTTTAGAGGATTTTTTAATTATTGATCAACATCTATGTTCTTAATCAACCCAAAAGACTCATAAATATCAAAGCTTAATATTTTTGGAAGTTGGAGTAGGTTTTTTTTAGATTTGGCTATCTTAGGAGGATATCTGTTTGTGCAGGTAACTATTACTGTGCAGAATTATTAGGCAACTTAATAAAAACCAAATATATTCCCATCTCACTTGTTTATTTTCACCATATAACTACACACAATTTTGAAATAAACATTTCTGACATGCAAAAACAAAACCCCAAAAAATTAATTACTGATATAGTAACCTTTCTTTATGATGACACTCAACAGCCTACCATCCATAGATTGTGTCAGTTGCTTGATCTGTTTACGATCAACATTGTGTGCAGCAGCCACCACAGCCTCCCAGGCACTGTTCCGAGAGGTGTACTGTTTTCCTTCCCTGAAGATCTCATAATTTATGAGGGACCACAGGTTCTCTATGGGGTTCAGATCAGATGAACAAGGGGGCCATGTCATTATTTTTTCATCTTTTAGACCTTTACTGGCCAGCCACGTTGTGGAGTAGTTGGATGCATGTGATTGAGCATTGTCCTGCATGAAAATCATGTTTTTCTTGAACGATACCGACTTCTTCCTGTACCACTGCTTGAAGAACTTGTCTTCCAGAAACTGGCAGTAGGTCTGGGGAGTAGAGTTGAGCGCGGTTCGAGGTTCTCCAGTTCGCGGCTCGAGTGATTTTGGGGGCTGTTCTGGATCGAACTAGAACTCGAGCTTTTTGCTAAAGCTCGATAGTTCTAGATACGTTCGAGAACGGTTCTAGCAGCAAAAAGACAAGCTAATTACTAGCTGGCTTTCCGCTGTAATAGTGTAAGTCACTCTGTGACTCACACTATTATGAAATTTCAGCGTATAGTGTGCGGGAACAGCGCATTCAGATCACTGCTGTTTGGATAATGGCCAGTTTGGATCGCCATTTTTTTTTTTCCTTGCCTTCCTTCCCTAAGCGCGCACGTGTAGTGAGACGGGCCAGCATGTCAGCCAATCCCAGACACACACACAGCTAAGTGGACTTTTAGCCAGAGAAGCAACGGCATGTGTGATAGGATGTCCATGTCACATGTCCCTGCATTATAAAAACTGACATTTTCCTCCAGCACGCCATTATCTGCCTTCTGCGTCTTGGTGTCAGTCACCGCTGGCGTAGCTCCTGTCTCCGATACTGCTGTGTATGCTCTATACACAGCGCTATACAGAATAGGGATAGAAGTTTCTTTCAGCCCTTGTAAGGGCTAATACTGGCAGGGTCAGAGCCATAGGAGACAGTCAGGTCCGTGAAAACAGATTTTAACAGCTACACAAGATGACAGCGTCTGTGTAGCTAAGGTCAGGGATTTCCTCGCTGCATTTCCCCATTAGGAGGGATAGAAAGGGAGGCTTCCTTTTCTCTAACCAGACCCACAACCCTGCCACTGTACCCTCCTGCCTTTTGCAAACTCAAACTCATTGTTACTAAGCCATTATACTAGCAAACACTGAGTAAACTTAGTGGCATCCTAAAAGTGGCTGTTGGACTTCCATTAGTGTCCCACTGGTGCAAACCTATGTGCAGCACCTCTGCATTGCACACTCAAACTCATTGTTACTAAGCCATTATACTAGCAAACACTGAGTAAACTTAGTGGCATCCTAAAAGTGGCTGTTGGACTTCCATTAGTGTCCCACTGGTGCAAACCTATGTGCAGCACCTCTGCATTGCACACTCAAACTCATTGTTACTAAGCCATTATACTAGCAAACACTGAGTAAACTTAGTGGCATCCTAAAAGTGGCTGTTGGACTTCCATTAGTGTCCCACTGGTGCAAATCTATGTGCAGCACCTCTGCATTGCACACTCAAACTCATTGTTACTAAGCCATTATACTAGCAAACACTGAGTAAACTTAGTGGCATCCTAAAAGTGGCTGTTGGACTTCCATTAGTGTCCCACTGGTGCAAACCTATGTGCTGCACCTCTGCATTGCACACTCAAACTCATTGTTACTAAGCCATTATACTAGCAAACACTGAGGAAACTTAGTGGCATCCTAAAAGTGGCTGTTGGACTTCATTATTGTCCCACTGGTGCAAAGCTATTTCTAGCACCTCTGCATGACACCCTCCTGCTCTGTTTTTAATAAGCTATAATAATAGCAAAAAATGCTGCCATTTAGTTGCATACAAGAAGTGGCTGTTGTACTCCATTAGTGTCCCACTGGTGCCAAGCTATTTCTAGCACCTCTGCATGACACCCTCCTGCTCTATTTTTAATAAGCTATAATAATAGCAAAAAATGCTGCCATTTAGTGGCATACAAGAAGTGGCTGTTGTACTCCATTAGTGTCCCACTGGTGCCAAGCTATTTCTAGCACCTCTCCATGACACCCTCCTGCTCTGTTTTTAATAAGCTATAATGATAGCAAAAAATACTGCCATTTAGTGGCATCATAGAACTGGCTGTTGTATTCCATTAGTGCCCCACTGGTGACAAGCTATTTATAGCACCTCTACATGACACCCTCCTGCTCTGTTTTTAATAAGCTATAATGATAGCAAAAAATACTGCCATTTAGTGGCATCATAGAACTGGCTGTTGTATTCCATTAGTGCCCCACTGGTGACAAGCTATTTATAGCACCTCTACATGACACCCTCCTGCTCTGTTTTTAATAAGCTATAATGATAGCAAAAAATACTGCCATTTAGTGGCATCATAGAACTGGCTGTTGTATTCCATTAGTGCCCCACTGGTGACAAGCTATTTCTAGCACCTCTGCATGACACCCTCCTGCTCTGTTTTTAATAAGCTATAATAATAGCAAAAAATGCTGCCATTAAGTGGCATACAAAAAGTGGCTGTTGGACTTCCATTAGTGTCCCACTATTGCAAATCTATTTCCAGCACCTCTGCATTGCACACTCAGACTCATTGTTACTAAGCCATTATACTAGCAAACACTGAGTAAACTTAGTGGCATCCTAAACGTGGCTGTTGGACTTCGATTAGTGTCCCACTGGTGAAAAGCTATTTGCAGCACCTCTGCATGACACCCTCATGCACATTTTGCTACGCTAATTTTATAGCAAACTCAGGGAATTCCTTGCTGCATTTGATCATTCGGAGGGATAGAAAGTGAGGCTTCCTTTACTGTCCTGGTACCCACAGAACACGGCCACTGTACCCACCTGTCCACTTTTGCCACGCTATTTCATTTGCCCAAAGAGCTGACTCTTTTTCTGCCTTCCTAAAATTGTCTGTAATACTAAGTTAGTGTTCATTTGCTGCCAAGCAAGGTACAACACATGTGCATTCTACACTCCTTTTCATTTCTGGAATGCAATTATTAACTGCAGGTAGTCCAGCCAATCTGTGACGAAGGTGCAGGTGTGGATATAATGTAGCCTGCATCCAATGTTGGTTTTCTCGATGACTGACAGCTCAACAATACCATCTGTTTCCACTTCCAAAACAAGTGATGACCTGCCAATCACACTCCCTGTTGCGTGTAAAGGGGTGGAAGTTCAGTGTGAAAAACCATGTGAGACTGCTGTCCCCACAGTCACAGAGGATGAAGAGCATGCAGATGCACTTGATGGGGCAGGCGGTGGTTGCACAGGCACGCTAGGCCGCATTGTAGCACAGTGAAATTCACATTGCGACTTATGCTTCATTTTAAGTCGTGTACAGGGTGGGCTCCCCAGTATGCAGCAAAACCAGGCAACAGGAAAAGGACTCTAGGCAGTTGGGTTGATAAATGATTGTTTAACTTTACCAAAACAAACAATAAGAACCATGCATACAATTTAAATAATTGAACAATCTATTCTCTTGCCTACTACCTGCTAATCCCTCTGCATAGCAGTAATTGTGTGTTTGTGCGTGTGTGTGTGTGTGTGTGTGTGCGAACACGACTTACCAGTGGTGCATCACAAGAGCTTCCCAGTTATCTACCTAAACATAGACAAAACACATTACCCCCCCTGAATACCCTTGTTAGCTGAAGCCTCACAGATAAGGCAGATGATAACAGTGTGAATGCAAACCACACAGCTCTGCAACACAGTCATGGAAATCTTGAAAAGCAACAGTCAATGCAAACATGTGTCGTTGTCCCTCTATGATTTAAACTGTACGTGACAATTTGACAGTGCAGAAGCAGCAAGTCTTATTGTCTATAAATAGTCGGCCTACCCAGAACAGATATGTGTTTTGCTAATAAAACAAAGTGTTGCGTGCCCGCATTATTGTCTGGGCACAGCCTACCGTACCCGGGTACTGTGATGTCCAGTTGCCAGAAATACAGACTTTACGCTCCTCTCACGGTAAGCAGTATAGACAGCACAGTAAGAATGTTGGTCTGTGGCACAGGATGCTGCTCACTGGCGTTATGGTACTCCTCACCAAACTCCAAAATGACTCCCCTCACAATTGAACCAAGTGTTTCCGCGGTGGCTCCTTGCTGTAACACACACCTTTAGCTTTTCCTTCTGTTCATAGACAGCATCTCAAAGTCCACACCCGAAGAGCAATTTCTCCTCCATGTCTAAGTGTGGAGAGGCAGCTAGTGCGCATGCGTGAGGCGATTTACCCCAGCCGCAGCCTAACTACAGTGTTTCGCCTAGTGAGTATGCTCAGCCTGACTGTGCCATTTCTGAGGCTAAGTCTTCATTTCGGGCTACAGCGCATGCTCCCACACTTAGTGCGAAAAGCCTCTTTGCACAGGTACTTGCCCTCCGTGCCGGGTCTAAGTCCTGTTTTGTGCCTAGACACCATGCTAAAGCTGATAGTCTTTTTTCAGAGACTGTATTTCATGCTACTGAGCATGCTCAGGCACTTACTGCATCAGAGACTAGGTCCGGTAATGAACTCTTTGGCCCTGCCCCTGATGTGGGGGGCCCATATAGACCACAGGGCATCAGGTGTCCTGACGATGTGGCCAGGCCACTCCCAAATGGCTTGCAGAGGCCCGCCCCTATGACTTGTCACCTCATTATTGATGGTCCGACGATGACTGGTGAGGTGTTTGTGTCGTGGCAGCCATGAGGTCATTATTGAAGTTGCGGTTCCAAATAGGACGCTAGTTATGCCACTCAAGACGTGTCACTCTGCTTTTGTCTCCAGGAGGTGCATTGTGGTCCACCCTGGTTTGGGGCGGACCCAGGTTATAAAACGGGTTGGAGCCAACAAGGAGGTGCGCAGTCTTCTATTATGCTCCGAAAGAGCACACCTCCATGTGTTGAACCCATTGCGGCTTTAGGCCAGAGGTAGGCAGGGATAGGGCGTCGATGCAGGCCGCCACCACAGTTGGTAACGCAGAACGGTTAAGACCAGCTCCTGTCCTACAAGTCCTGCTTGTGCAGCCCAGTGGCATTAACAGGCCTGCTGCTGCTGATGCGCCTGCTGTCCACAGGTGTGGCCCCAATGCACACGGTCAGCGTACTCAATGGCCCCTGTGATGTTAACAGGGAGTTCCTGGGCTCGGTGGGCGTGTGGACCCTGTGACGCTAACAGGGCTCCCAGTCTCCAGATCCGAGTGGCGTCTAACTCGGTTCAGGCTACTATTAGTTTCATAGCCACACAGCTCTGTATCCTCCACCTAACCTTCCAGTTGCGAATCTCTCCTTTTTTATCTGGGAGCACGGTGGACACTGACTGCTGATGGGGGTATATACCTTTCTCTTTCTTTTCTTATTAATTTTCGTTACATAGCGGTAACATAGTATATACCATCTTATCCAAATCTGCCAGTCCCACCGTAACAGATGGTGTTTCTTCAGCAAATGTTACTTTTGCTTAACCACCAAACCCATGGACAAAAACTTTTTTTCCCTTTCCAACACACCTGTTCCCCTTTCCACCAGCATCTGTCCTTTTTCAACTCATTTTGTATATGACCAAAAGTGCAACTCTGCAGGGACACCGTACTCAATGCCATCTCAGCACAGCAGCCAGCCCTCGGTCCCTCAGATGTGGACAAGTAAAAGACCATTTCCTCCTATCCATGACAAAGCGTTGAGATTCACACTGTGCAGCACTGGTGTTTAGTGGAAAAGCAGATCTATGATTGCGTACCACCTTCTGCAGATACTCCTGTATACGTGCGTCCCTTTCTATGGCAGGAATTATTTCACCAAATTTTATCTTGTACCGGGGATCGAATAGTGTGGCAACCCAGTAGTTAGCATTACTTCGAATTCGTACAATCCGAGGGTCATGTTGTAGGTAGTGCAGCAAGAAGGCGCTCATGTGTCTTGACCATCCAGGAGGACAAAGTCCTTGGTGTGTTGGTGGCGGAGAGGTGAGAATCGTGCCTCCTTCCTCTGCCCTCTCCCCCCAACCTCGCACAACCGAAATGTGAGCAAGCTCTCACTCATCTGCTGAGTCTTCCATGCCCATCGCCAGTTCGTCCTCCATTTCTTCATGGGGTCCTGCACCTTCCTCAACACTTTTTGCTGATACTTTGCACCCTTGTTAATCCCTCTCCCCCACCATGACTGCCGCCTAGGTGCCGCTGACCATCTGGACCTCGTAGATCTTGTTATCCCTTCCGCATATGACTCCTCCTGTACTTCCTCCCCTTCCTCTTGTCCCAACACCTGACTCCGAATAATGCTTACATGATGCTCCATCATGTAGATGACCAGAATTGTCACGCTGAAGATGGCATTGCCAGTGCTAAACATCTTCGTCGACATTTGTAAACTGTGTAGAAAGGTGCATAGGTCCTTGATCTGACACCACTCAAGCAGAGTGATATGCACCACCTCTGGATCAAGTTAGGCCAGGCTATATGTCATAACGTATTGCAGCAGGGTTCGGTGGTGCTGCCACAAACTCTGCAACATGTGCAGATTCAAATTCCTGCGTGTCGGCACATCGCATTTCAGGCGTTTAACAAACCAGACCTAAAGACTTCTGGAGCGACGAAAGTTGTTGAGCTGCTGTGCGCGAACGATGGAAGTGAGCACATAGCGAGCGTACCCGCTGCACAAGGCCATGTAGGCCGGGATGGTGTTTTAAAAATTGCTGGAGAATTAGATTCAACACGTGAGCCACACAAGGCACGTGTGTCACATTGTCACGGCAAAGGGTCGCACCCATGTTTGCATCATTGTCACACCCGGCCTTCCCTGGCTGCTGGTTGAGTGGAGACAACCATTGATGAAACTTGGTCTCCAGAGCTAACCGTCCACAACTTCTCAGCGGTGTGACTCACATTTCCCATACATTTCAAAGTAAACATTTGACCGCATGATGGCATTGAGCTCTGCTGCCAGCATAGTAAGGAGGTGTGTGGTTTTCCTTGTGCGCAGTTACAAGGAAGGGTGCCCTGACCACACAGGGTTTGGGCCGAGGTGAAGGACCCACATGAGGTTGAGGAGGCAGAAGCAGTGTATTAACTTCTACATACAGAGGAAGGATTGATACAACTCGTGGGGACAGCAAGACTTGTACAGCAGACCCTTCTCCATCTCTCCCCATAGCAACCCATTGCCCAGTCAGCGACATGTAACACCCCTGTCCATGCTTACTGGGCCAAGTATCTGTGGTGAAATGCACCCTGTCACACAGTTTCTCAAAGAAGCGGTGATGTTTGGTGCGACATGCTGGTGTAGCGCGTGCACGCCTTTGTTGAAGAAGGAGTGGCGCCTGGGCATCGGCTCTTGGGGCACTGCGATGGGCATAAGGTCTCGAAAATCCTCGGTTAAAAAGGTTGGAAAGGAAGCATTTTGGTAGCCAACAGTTTGCAGATGCTGAAAGTCAAGCTCTAAGCCATGTCATGCCCTTCTAAAAGCATGTAAAACACAGCGAGGGGACTCCAACCACAGTCTCCCTCGTTTCCACTAATTGGGCCACACACACCCCACTTGACTGGCATCAGTTGACCCCATTTTCAAGATGAAAAAGATGCTTTGCATGAAACTCTCAAAAATACGCGTGCCTTTCACCTCCCCTGGCTGAGCCAGGGGAAGAAAAGTCCTCTGAGAGCCATGACTTGTTCATCTTGGTTCTTTTTTCAAAAGCGAGGGGACTCCAACCACAATCTCCCTCGTTTCCACTAATTGGGCCACACACACCCCACTTGACTGGCATCAGTTGACCCCATTTTCAAGATGAAAAAGATGCTTTGCATAAAGCACTCTCAAAAATACGCATGCCTTTCGCCTCCCCTGGCTGAGCCAGGGGAAGAAAAGTCCTCTGAGAGCCATGACTTGTTCATCTTGGTGAACGTTAGTCTGTCCACATTGTCAGTGGACAGATGCGTGTGCTTAGCTGTCAGCACACCCCCAACAGCACTGAGGACACGTTCCGAGAAAACGCTGGCTGCGGGACACAACAAGATTCCCAAGGCGTACGTGGTGAGTTCAGGCATTTTATCCAGATTGGAAGCCTAAAATGAGCAGGGCTCAAGTTGCACAGTAATGGCATCGACGTTCCCTTGCATATACTCATATCTGTGTCTCCTCCTCTTTTTCCTTGTCCTGTTTTTTTGTTTTCGCATGAGTATATGTCCTTGTCACTTTCCCATGTGTTTGTGTTGTGTTGTGAGTTGTTTGTCACCTTTTGGACACCTGTGAGGGTGTTTTCTAGGTGTTTTTATGTGTTTGTGATTGCCTGCCATTGTTTCCTATGCGGTTCGAGTTCGGTTCGTCGAACGTTCACCGAACCGAACTCGAACGAGACGTCCGTTCGGCGAACCAAACTCGAGCTGAACCGCGACCGGTTCGCTCATCTCTACTGGGGAGTTGAGTTTCACTTCACTCTATCCTCAACCCGAAAAGGTCACACAAGTTCATCTTTGATGATACCAGCCCATACCAGTACCTCCACCTTGCTGGCATCTGAGTCAGAGTGGAGCTCTCTGTCCTTTACTGATCCAGCCTCTGGCCCATCCATCTGGCCCATCAAGAGTCACTCATTTCATCAGTCCATAAAACCTTTGACAGATCAGGCATAAGATATTTATTGGCCCAGTCTTGACTTTTAAGCTTATGTTTCTTGTTCAAAGGTGGTCGTTTTTCAGCCTTCCTTACCTTGGCCATGACCCAGAGTATTACACACCTTATGCGTTTTGATACTCCAGTAACGTTGCAGCTCTAAAATATGGCCAAACTGGAGGCAAATGGCATCTTGGCAGCTTCACACTTGATTTTCCTCAATTCATGGGCAGTTATTTTGCACCTTTTTTGCCCAACACACTTCTTGCAACCCTGTTGGCTATTTTCCAAGAAACGCTTGATTGTTCGATGATCACGCTTCAAAAGTTTGGCAATTTCAAGACTGCTGCATCCCTCTGCAAGACATCTCACAATTTTGAACTTTTCAGAGCCCATCAAATCTCTCTTCTGACCCATTTTGCCAAAGGAAAGGAAGGAAGTTGCCTAATATAGGTTGTTGATGTCATTACGCCACACCCCTCATCATTACAGAGATGCACATCACCTGATTTACTTAATTGGTAGTTGGCTCTCATGCCAATACATCTTGGAGTAGGACAACATGTATAAAGAGTATCATTTGATCAAAATACTCATTTGCCTAATAATTCTGCACACAGTGTACAATGAAAAGATAGATAAACTCCTATACAATGTCATTGTCCCCCTACATTTTCTAAGCTAGCACCATTTAGTGCATTTCATGTGACAGTAAAGGTGAGCCTTGTATTTAGCAACTAACTAATAATAAATAAAAAGACATGGGGTTCCCCCTATTTTTGTTAGCCAGCTAAGGTAAAGCGTCCGGGAACTGGCAACTTCGCATTGGTTTGTAATTTAAAACAAATGTCACCCTACACTTTTTTTACATTTAATTATTTATTTAAAAATAAATTAATAAATACAGTTCTGGCAAAAATTAAGAGACCACTTCCACATTTTCAGTTTTTCTGATTTTTCTCTTTATAGGTATATTTTTGAGTAAATGTAAATTGTTCTTTTATTCTAGAAACTACTAAGATATGTCCTCGCCAGGGTGCTTCGCCTCAATGCTTCCTGTTGACATGGTGCAGTGGCAAATGGGGTAATATGTAATTTTTCAAACCTTTTCCCACATTTCAGGTTTCAAACATAAAGATAAAAGTGTTAATGTTATGGTGAAGAATCAACAACAAGTGGGACACAATTGTGAAGGTGAACAAAATTTATTGCTTATTTTAAACTTTTTTTAAAAAACAAATAACTGAAAAGTGGGGAGTGCAATATTATTCGTCCCCTTTAAGTTAATACTTTTTAGCGCCACCTTTTGCTGCGATTACAGCTGCAAGTCGCTTGGGGTATGTGTCTATCAGTTTTGCAAATTGAGAGACTGAAATTCTTGCCCATTCTTCATTTTGCAAATAGCTCGAGCTCAGTGAGGTTGGATAGAGAGTGTTTGTAAACAGCAGTTTTCAGCTCTTTCTACAGATTCTTGATTGGATTCAGGTCTGGACTTTGACTTGGCCATTCTAACACCTGGATACGTTTATTTGTGAACATTCCATTGTAAATTTTGCTTTATGTTGACTCCAACAGGTTTTCTTCAAGAATGGTCCTGTATTTGGCTCCATTCATCTTCCCATCAATTTTAACCACCTTCCCTGTCCCTGCTGAAGAAAAGCAGCCCAAACCATGCTGCTGCCACCACCATATTTGACAGTGGGGATGGTGTGTTCAGGGTGATGAGCTGTGTTGCTTTTACGCCAAACATATCGTTTGGCATTGTGCCCAAATAGTTCAATTATGGTTTCATCTGACCAGGCCACCTTCTTCCACATGTTTGGTGTGTCTCCCAGGTGGCTTGTGGCAAACTTTAAACAACACTTTTTATGGATATCTTTGAGAAATGTCTTTCTCTTTGCCACTTTTCCATAAAAGCCAGATTTGTGCAGTGTACGACTGATTGTTGTTCTATGGACAGAATCTCCCACCTCAGCTGTAGATCTCTGCAATTCATCCAGAGTGATCATGGGCCTCTTGGCTGCATCTCTGATCAGTCTTCTCCTTGTTTGAGATTAAATTTTTGAGGGACGGCCGGGTTGGTAGATTTGCAGTGGTATGATACGCTTTCCATTTCAATATGATCGCTTGCACAGTTCTCCTTGAGATGTTTAAAGTTTTGAAAATCTTTTTGTAACCAAATCCGGCTTTAAACGTCTCCACAACAGTATCACAGACCTGCATGTTGTGTTCCTTGGTCTTCATGATGCTATCTGTGCTTTAAACAGAACGCTGAGACTATCACAGAGCAGGTGCATTTATACGGAGACTTGATTACACACAGGTGGATTATATTTATCATCATCAGTCATTTAGGACAACATTGGATCATTCAGAGATCCTCAATGAACTTCTGGAGTGAGTTTGCTGCACTGAAAGTAAAGGGGGTGAATAATATTGCACGCCCCACTTTTCAGTTATTTATTTTTTTAAAAAGTTTAAAATAAGCAATAAATTTCGTTCAACTTCACAACTGTGTCCCACTTGTTGTTGATTCTTCACCATAACATTAAAATTTTTATCTTTATGTTTGAAGCCTGAAATGTGGGAAAAGGTTAAAAAATTCAAGGGGGTCGAATACTTTTGCAAGGCATTGTACATGTTTTTTCACTATTTGACATGAAATCAGAATAAACCTTTCTTGTTTTAGGTCATTAGTAACCAAACTGATTTATATTTTCCAAATGTCAGAATAATGTGTGAGAAAGAATGTTTTAAGTCATTTTATTACTTTCTGCAAAGTCAAAAGTTTACATGCATGAAGAGTACTATGCCTTTTAAACAATATGGGAAAGCCCATATGATGATGTCATGTCTTTGTAAGGCCGGTTTCACACATCCGGCTTTTTGCCGTTTTGCCGGATGCGGCGCTCTCCCGTACAGTTAATACAGTACAATGACAGCGCAACAAGCGCCGGTCACATGCTGTCATGTGACCGGCGCATGTGACCCGGAAGTTACAGCACTGTCATTGTACTGTATTAACTGTACGGGAGAGCGCCGCATCCGGCAAAACAGCAAAAAGCCGGATGTGTGAAACCGGCCTAAGCTTCTGTTTGGAAGCTTCTGGTTTATTGGCAACATCTGAGTTAATTAGAGACACACCTGGGAATGGATGTATGTTAATGCACACCTGAAACACACTGTTTCTCTGTGTAACATCATGGGAAAGTCAAAAGGAATCAGCCAAGATTTCAGGATGAGAATTGTAAACTTGCACATGTCTGGTTCATCCTTGGGTCCAATTTCCAGATACCTGAAGGTGCCTCGTTCATCTGTACAAACAATTATGTGCAAGTACAAACATGATGGGAATGTCTATCCATCATACTGCTCAGGATGGAGATGTGATTCGTGTACCAGAGATGAATGAGCTTTGGTCAGACATGTGCATATCAACTCAAGAACAAAAGCAAAATGCCTTGTAAAGATGCTGGTGGAAGCTGGTAAAATTACCCACTCTGCCAGAAATACGCCATTACTCCAAAAGAAACATAAAAAAAGCCAGATTAATTATTGCAAATGCACACAGGAACAAAGACCTTAATTTTTGGAGACATGTCTTGTGGCTTGATGAAACTAAAATGGAACTGTTTGGCCATAATGTCCATTACGTTTGGAGGAAAAAGGGAGAAGCTTTGAAGCCTAAGAACACCACCCAACTGTGAAACAAGGGGGTGTCAGCATCATGTTGTGGGGTTGTTTTACTACAAGAGTGACTGGTGCACTTCAAAAAATAAATGGCATCATGAGGAAAGAGGATTATGTGGCAATACTGAAGCAACATTTCAAGACATCAGCCAGGAACTTAAATCTTGGGTGGAAATTGATCTCCCAATTTGATAATGACCCAAAAATTTATGGGCAAAGCTGAAAAGGCACGTGCGAACAACGCGATTTTGCTATCTATTCCCACCCCGTCAGGCCTGGCTTTGGTAGATGCTTGACTGTCTGGGCTACATTTTGAACACACCCCTATCATGTGACAGAAATGACTCATACCTGGAAGGAGACCATACAGTCTAGCATCTACCAAGGCCAGGCAGCAGACAGGGGCGGGAATAGGTAGCAAAACCCAAACCACCTATTAGATATTCTGTAGCTGCTATCAATCAAATAGCAGTGCTTTGCTGGAACTTTACTTGCATATATTTCTGAAGTAAAACATCCAATTTCTGAACAAAAGATATGCTTACATTCAGCACGCTAGGGCCAGTATAGCACTGGCTTTACGTTATATATGAAAATCCTGCTGGTTGGTTCTCTTTAACATTGGTGCCATTGCAATGCGATTTTTACTTGCAGTGCACTCGCAGATTTTAGATATAGATTTGAGTGAATCCCATAAAATGGGTAATATTTACAAGACATCTACATTCAAACATAAATCTGAACATAATTTGGTGTTTGTTTTCCTTTACATTTTCCATCTTGTTATCCACATAAAAACATCCTACAAGTCTTTAACTGATTTGGTCCATGTTCTTCAAAGACACCTTCACTTTGACTACATGATTTTTTATAAGTTTTTAAAGCGGATATATGATACCTTTATCTTGAAGACCATTCCATGGTGTGGGTCCATCACCCAGAATTCCCACAGATAAGCTGATATCTGCTCTGGCAGAGACTGGATATAAATAGTGTATAAAATGGACCACTGCTAGTCCATACATTGGTGGCCGCTACCAGGTTTATGTTCTATTTCTATGAATAGGTCATCAATATATAAGTACCAGAACTGTATTATGTAAAAATGGTAAAAAGCTGGCTGCCTGCAATGAAGAGGGTCTCAAGTCGCCTTTTACCCCCTTGTACAAAGGACTTATCTACTACTACTTCTCTATTAGTCTGCCATCTGTATGGACTCTATATGACAACATGTTGCTATACACTGCATCATATGGGCACATTCATTTGGACTATATGGTGATTTATACAGTGCATACATTTGTCCATTCTTGACCCTTTTTCATTTTGAGCAGTGAAGAATTGTGAAATTCTTAAGTGTCATGAAATACAATTGAGAAAAAAAATTGCGACTCTCTGGTTTTCATAGGGTTGCTGGTCAATATTTCCCTTCTTCAGCGAGGATAGTTGATATAACCTTCAGAAACAGAAGCATATGTTTAATAATTCCTTTTAATGTGAAATATTTCCGCTTTCACAGTCAATCATTGTGAGATACTCCTGCTGAGAGTCTTCTCGATTAGCAAATGAATGCTAATAATCCCAACTGCCTGCTGCTGGAAAGCTCTGCTATCGGAAACACACAATGCAACAAACCCAAATATTTAATGTATGTTTTAGGCCTAAAGATTTATTTTCATTTCTCAAATTGTGAGAGTTAAAACCTATTCTTTTTCTCCACCTTTCATAATGACATATTAATATAAATGCTGCAGAAGGACATGAAATGATCATTGCTATTATTGAACATTTCTCTCCTGGTAATATATTTTTTATGTGAATGACTAAAATAGTGCTAAAATAAATTAAAATGCAGTATAAAACATTAAAATGTAACCCCTTAGGGCAAAATGACATATGTGTATCTCAGTGTTGAGTTAAGCATGTGAAGGGTTCTCAAAAACGATACTCCCTGCACACGTGGTAGATACAAACCAGGGGCAGAAATATCATTGGTGCAACAGGGGCCTAAGGGGTACTTTACACACTGCGATATCGCTGCCGATATATCATCGGGGTCATCGGGGTCACGTCGTTAGTGACGCACATCCGGCGCCGGTAGCGACATCGCAGCGTGTAACACAAATGAGCAACGATCAATGAGCGCAAAAACATGCAAAATCGTTGCTCGTTGACACGTCGTTCATTTCCATAATATCGGTGCTGCCACCGGTACGATGTTGTTTGTCGTTCCTGCGGCAGCACACATCGCTATACGTGATGCCGCTGGAACGACAAACATCTCCTTACCTGCGTCCACTAGAAAAGGAGGAAGGAAGGAGGTGGGTGGCATGTTCCGGCCGCTCATTTCCTCCCCTCTTTTTCTATTGGGCGGCGGTTCAGTGACACTGCTGTGACGTCGCTGTGACGCTAAACAAACCGCCCCCTTAGAAAGGAGGTGGTTCGACAGTCACAGCGACGTCACAGAGCAGGTATGTGCATGTGATGCTGCCATAGCGATAATGTTCGCTACGGCAGCGATCACCACATATTGGCCGTACAACGGGGGCGGGAGCTATCACGCTCGACATCGCTAGCAAATGCTAGCGATGTCGCAGCGTGTAAAGTACCCCTAAGAGGTGAGGGGACCCACTTCTACCTACAAAGCAGCTGGAATGGTGCATTAGTTTACGCTCACACGAGCATGAAAAATGGATGAGTGCAATGCGATAAAATCTCACATTCCACTCGGATCTATGTTAGTCAATGAGGGAGAGCAGTTGGTCAGCTTTTCTCGTATCCAGATTTTGGATGCGAGAAAAGTCACAACATGCTGCAATTTTCTGCTAGAGACGTATACCTCACACCCATTTAAGTGAATGGGTGTGAGAGATACATCGGACTGCACTCGGATGTTATCCCAGTGCAGTGCGATATACGCACAGGCTAACAATGGAGGAGATGGGGGGATTAACCCCTCCCTCTTCTCCACAGCGCCCGCCCTCAGCTTCACAGTCGCATGACACTCGGCTCACGCTCGCAGAAGAGCCTGAGCCGAGGGTCATTAGCATAATGCATCTGTTGCTCTCGCATCGGATGCCATACGCTAATGTGACTCCGGCCTTATATTGATCTATTGGCCTGGAGAGAGCCCATATATTGTTCTTGCATGGGGCATCTTCTGTCTGTGTCCACCAGTGATACCAGGTATGTTATAAAGCTTCCATCTGTGTCTAACAGCAGCAACCAGGTCTGAGTTTTGATTGCTGCTTGTTAACAATTTAAACACCACTGTAGTTTTTTTGACATTTGTATTTCAGAGGACTGTGGGATGCTTACACATGCCCCAGTGATTCTGAGACTGTTTTTTCATAAGACATTGTTCTTTATGTTAGTGGTAAATTTTGGTCAATATAATTTGTGTTTATTTATGTAATAGCAAAAAATTTGAAAATGTCACAATTTTCAAACTTTTCATTTTTATGCCCCTAAACTAGACAGCTATATGACACAAAATATTTAATATGTAACATTTTCCCACATGTCTACTTTTCTGTAGCACAATTATTGAAACATTTTTTTTGTGAAGTTAGAAGGGTTAAAGGTTTATTAGTAAGTACTCATTTTTCCCAACAAAATTTATAAAACCATTTTTTTAGGGACCACATTACATTTGAAGGGACTTTGAGAGACCTATTTGACAGAAAATACCAAAAAAAACCATAATTTTAAAAAGTGAACCCCATAAAGTGTGCAAAACTACATTTAAGACATTTATTAACCGTTCAGATGCTTCACAGGAATTAAAGCAATGTGAAAGGAAAAAAAAAAATGACATTTTTTTTGTGAGGGGGGGTTAAATAAGTTTTGCAATTTTTAAAAAAATATCTTTAACTTTTTTTTTTACTTGGTTCTCCTAATGGGATTTTAACTTTTATTATTCTATTATTCCAATCACTGGTCTCATGCATTGCAAGAGATGTGTATTGCAATACATGAGATCTATTAGATTACGCTGACAGAATGCCAGTTAGGGCGCAGTCAGACAGCCGTATAACATAGACGATCACAAAGTTTGGACTGGCCAGTCGATCTCCTGAACTGAGAGCGACAATTCCAGCCTTGCTGAAGCATCCCATGATCATCACCGATCCCCCACCAAAATTTACAGTGGGTGCAAGACACTGTGGCTTGTACGCCTCTCCACGTCTCTGTCTAACCATTAGATAACCAGGTGTTGGGCAAAGCTAAAAATTAGACTCATCAGAGAAGATTACCTTACTCTAGAAATTGGGCAGATTAAACTTTGCGACGGACGTATGAGTCAAGCTGCATACAAGATTATCTTGGAAAAACAGTTACTTCCTTCTGCTCAGGCAATGTTCCCCAACTCTGAGGACTGTTTTTTCCAGCAGAACAATGCACCATGCCACACAGCTAAGTCAATCAATGTGTGGATGAAGGACCACCACATCAAAACCCTGTCATGGTCACCCAATCTCCAGACCTGAACCTCATTGAAAACCTCTGGAATGTAATCAAGAGGAAGATGGATAGTCACAAGTCATCAAACAAATAAGAGCTGCTTACATTTTCACACCAGGAGTGGCATAAGGTCACCCAAAAGCAATGTGAAAGACTGGTGGAAAGCATGCCAAGACGCATGAAAGCTGTAATTAAAAATCATGGTTATTCCATAAAATATTGATTTCTGAACTCTTCCTGAGATAAAACATTAGTATTGTTGTTTCTAAATGATTAGGAACTTGTTTTCTTTGCATTATTTGAGGTTTGAAAGCAATGCAGTTTTTTGTTATTTTGACCATTTCTCATTTTCAGAAAATAAATCCAAAATTTATTTCTTGGAAATTCGGAGACATGTTGTTAGTAGTTTATAGAATAAAAAAACAACTTACATTTAACTCAAAATAATACCTATAAAGAGAAAAATCAGAAAAACTGATCATTTTTCTTCTGGTATTGCCGCATTCCTAAATGTTAAGTGTATCAAAATATAAAATTGACCTATACAGTGAACACCACGAAGAGAAAATAAATCGACATGCCAGAATTGTATTTTATCAGTCAGTAATCAAATTGGTATCAATTAAGCTATCAATAATAAAGCTCTCAACTCAGAGACCAAAAAAGCAAGCCCTGGTATAGCTCAATAATCAGAAAAATAAAAACGTTACAGATCCCAGAAAATCAAAACCAAGCTTCTAAAAAAATGTTGCCATTTAAAAGAAAATATTTATGAAGGAAGGTGTGGAATCTCCATAATTGTATTGATATGCAGAATCAATTTCCATTTTACCATTCACAGAATATAGTAAAAACAACCCCCCTAAAAAAAATAGCAGAATTGCATTTTTTACATCACTTCATCTCATTTTGAGATTTTTTCAGAGTTTTTTTAGTAAATTCCACAAATAACAAGCCCTCATATGGCTTTGTCAGTTGCAAAAAAATATGACTCTTGGGAGAAGGGTCAGGTAATAATGGAAAGGGGTTAATGATAACTTTCTTAATTCAATAACCGTCATCACAGATGTAGGATGTTGAGTAGGATTTGTCACACATTTATGCCTAAAATTACACTTTGATAGAACATAGCTGAGTCACATACACTTATTCATTACTGTGGTAATAATATCAGGCATAACATGCAGGTGTGCCAGCTGTCCCAAAAATGATGAACTTTGTAAAACCTGTTGACTAATAACTGAAATAGAGAAAATGGATTCATGTGTGATATTTCTTGAAGATGCAAAAGCTTTTGCACATTATAATGAGATAAATATTATCATCTTACAGTTCACAGTTAATGTTTCTAATGTGTTTATGTTAATATCTGAGTTATTGTATGTATGTATTACTTATATTTAGCAATCATTTTTGTATTGTCAATTTTTTCTAACACATTTTTTGTGTTATTTTGGACTTTGTCTAGGAAGGAAGGAAGGAAGAAAGGAAGGAAGAAAGGAAGGAAGAAAAGGAGGAAGGAAGGAAGGAAGGATGGAAAAAACGAAAGAAGAAAGAAAGGATAGGACGGTAGGAAGGAAAGAACAAAGGAAGGAATGAAGGAAGAAAGGAAGGAAGAAAAGGAGGAAGGAAGGATGGAAAAAAGAAAGAAAGGAAGGAAGGAAGGAAGAAAGGAAGGAAGGAAGGAAGGAAGGATGGAAAAAAGGAAGGAAGGAAGGATGGAAAAAAAGAAGGAAGAAAGGAAGAAAAGGAGGAAGGAAGGATGGAAAAAAGGAAAGAAGGAAGAAAGGATAGGAATGAAGGAAGGAAAGAACAAAGGAAGGAATGAAGGAAGAAAGGAAGGAAGGAAGAAAAGGATGAAGGAAGCATTGAAAAAAGGAAGAAAGAAAGGATAGGACGGAAGGAAGGAAAGAACAAAGGAAGGAATGAAGGAAGAAAGGAAGGAAGGAAGAAAAGGAGGAAGGAAGGATGGAAAAAAGAAAGGAAGGAAGGAAGAAAGGAAGGAAGGAAGGAAGGAAGGAAGGAAGGAAGGAAGGAAGGAAGGAAGGATGGAAAGAAGGAAGGAAGGATGGAAAAAAGGAAAGAAGGATGGAAGGAAGAAAGGATAGGAAGGAAGGAAAGAAGAAAGGAAGGAAGGAAGAAAGGAAGGAAGGAAGGAAGGAAGGAAGGAAGAAAGGAAGGAAGAAAATGAGGAAGGAAGGATGGAAAAAAGGTAGGAAGGTAGGATAGAAAGGTACAAAAGAAGAAAGGAAGGGAATGAAGATAAAAAAAAAAAGAAACTTAAAAAAAGCATAAGAAAGAGAAAGAAACAGAAACAAAGACAGAAAGAAATAAAGAATTAAAGAAAGTGAAAACAAAAAAGAATTTCATGCTATAATATGTGAACATTAGTGCGAGTAAATGCCAACTTGACCTTTGGGGGTGTAATCTTCTTAATGACTTGTATCTGTATGGTGTGTAACTATAATCTAAAACTCCACCATTTAGCTTAACCGAACAGTGGTTAGTCTTCATTTGCACAATCCCAGCTCGACAGGGAGCAATGTCACTGAGGAAAATTGTCAGGCAAAGCCAATGACTGCCACTTGTGGGATAGACAATCTGCTTTAGCTTTTCCTTTGAACTGCTAGCTAAATAAACGTTGAAGATTAACCTCCATAAAAAGGTTTGGAATCACCTGAGCTAAAATCGTGAGGATTGCCAAAAAAAGGAGCGGATCTACTGGATGCTGGTTACGTACCCGTATTAAAGTGCTACAGAGATGAAAAACAAACAAGCCAGTTTGGTGAGTGCCCTACTTTCCAAAGTTGTTAAATGGAAATTATTATTGCTTAGAGGACATAAACTATTTAGTTTGAGATAAAATTTTCATTCTTTCTTTCTTTCTTTCTTTCTCCTAGCTATATATCTCTTAGTAATTCTTTTTCTACATGCAAATTGTGGTTTATATAACTTGCTGGTTAAGTGCAAATTAGTGTTAACATTGCATCTATTTAATTTCATCAATATAAATTATTATTTTACAAATCTAGTATCTCAAAAGTGAACAATGGAATTGAATAATTTCCATTGGGCTACTTCTAGCTTTTTACACCTCTTTACAAGTAATTTATTTCTTGCTGAATCTTAAAGTAAAATGTTGAAATGTGTCAATAATAACTGTTGTTGACTTGTAAAGTCATAACCACCATGGTACAGAGATGTTTCCTTCCAGATGTAACCTATACATGAATTGCATTATTATACTTAATTAATAAATGTTTAAATAATGATGTCTGCAAATATTGTTTGTATAAGTTATCAAAATCAGATGTATTAAGAAAATATTGGATTTAGGTAAAAAAGGCAGTTTTTTGTGTATTCTGACTTTTTGGTATATAGAGAAAACTTTCTAACTGATGTTTTCTGGCATGCTGTTTTACTGGGGATGTAAGATAGTTCAAAGATTCTTATAGGAAAGTTCAGTTTTTATAGAAAAAAGTCTGTACAGTTGTGTATTGAAGCTCCATTCGGTATCTTATTGACTCCCTATGGTTCTGTAGTAATCATGTACACTAACAGGTTTTGTGACAAATTCTCAAGTTGTTAGATCTTTGTTGCACACTAAAAAAATGAAATGTCTATGTTCAACTATAAACTATTTTTTTCTTTTTTTACCTAGCCTTACTCAAATGATACAGTTTATTTCTACTTAAAAAATGTGTTTGCTACAAGTGTTTGTATCTCTATAGATAATAAAATAGGTAAAAATGAGATGCAAGAAAAATGCACTTAATAAAAAATATTAATGCCAAAACATAATTACTGTGTAACCTACGGTAAGTGATGGATGGCCAAAACTGATGGAGTTAGCACCGGAAGGCTTGCAAGACAAAGCCACAGAAAAGTGTTATATCGATGTTAATACTAATGAAATAAAAGGTATAAATTCCTGTTTTTTTTTCTTCCTGAAGATTACCTATGCTGTTTGAAGCCGCATTCATTTTTGTATGTATGAATAAACCATCTGTTTCTACTTAACATACAAATAGCATGTGCTATATGCAAAGGATTGGATGAAAGAGCATAAAAGAGCACATTGTGTGAGATCACTGGAAGAGCAGATCTTACTCTGAAATTGCAATCACTACTCTCTCTGCATAAACACTTTCATGTTTTGTGACTGATTTTTACATGTTGAGTAATTACAGGTGAATTGGTTGCTGCCTTTCAAGGTATAGTTTGATTCGTGTTAGCAGATTGGTCCCAGATGATGGCTTTATAGTTATACTCATGGTGCACTTTAAATTTAGTTGTCTATAGAGCTGTCCTTTTTATTACTTTTATTTTTTGCTGTATCTTATGTCACTGTTTATGTCAGGTTTTAGAAAATGATATCTGTAAAGATTTTGCTAACGGTATTCATTTATATCAGTTTCTTACAAAATTATAAGAAAATATTCTCAACATCCTGAGATGTAGCTCATAAAACTTAGAAATAATTTGTCTGCCAAGTCTTATTGTATAACATCTAATATGAAACAGGTATCACTTATTCAACTTATAGTTTTAAGCGGTTTTACCTGTTTGAGAGCAAAGTCTACAGTCACTCTATGTATGCACGCGGTCATGATCTCCCAGGACTGCCGGTGCAAATGAGTGGTTCCTCGTCCGCATGTGTACATACATGCAGTCATCTGGCTCTTCTCAATAGAAAAAAATTGAGACAACCAAATGTATATAGATCATATCCATCCATTTAGGCGACTGCTCGCTGGCACCAACAATACTGAGGAATCGAGTGCGTACCGTACGCTAAGTTCATAAGTCTGTAATAGTAGACATAGTTCTACATACTGGGCAAACCCTTTAATGGTGTGGCAACCTTGAGATGCCTTGTTTTAGCTCTCTCTCACTAAAGATATCAGAAAAGATTCTTTCCTAGGTGAGAGTTCACTGGCAGTGGATTACTCCACTTTCCTCATCGAGAATACATGAACGCTCTTCCGAGTCAAAAGTTCATCTATATGAGGGATTCAGGAGATATAGCGGTCATTCAGCCAACAGCTATATAAGTTGTATTAGTACCTTTAGATAGCTACCTTTAGATCCAGGATCCCTAGATTCCCGGACCTTAGTGAATGTGACTCGTGACTAGTGGGTGTCAACGAGAGTCACAAAGTAATTTTTCAAACTTCTGTTCTCAAAAGAGTATACAGTAAATATACCAGTGATGAAATTGATGTTCAGAGATCTATCTCTCTTTCTATTCTGAATTTCTGAACAAAAATATAAACACTTTTGGTTTTACTCCCATTTTTTGATCAGCTGAATTCAAAGATCTAATATTTTTTGTATGCACACAAAAGGCCTTTTCTGAATCCAGGCTACTGAGCACTTCTCCTTTGCCGAGATAATCCATCCACCTCACAGGTGTGCCATATCAAGATGCTGATTGGACAATGCGATTATTGCACAGGTGTGTCTTAGGCTGGCCACAATAAAAGGCTACTCTAAAGTGTACATTTTTATCACACCGTACAATGCCACAGATGTAGCAAGTTTTGAGGGAGCGTGCTGACCGCATGAATGTCCACAAGAGCTGTTGACCGTGAATTGACAACAATATGAACAATATTTGAGAGAAAAAGGACTTGATCTTTGAACTCAGCTCATGAAAAATGAGAGCAAAAACAAAGTGTTGCGTTTATATTTTTGTTCAGTGTATGTATCTGTCTAATAATGCAATATTAATGCAGCTACCTCTCTAAACCTTAATTAAGACTATAAATCTCTTATTTAAAATATATAATAATATAGTTAGAAAATGGTTTAAAGTCAGGTGCCTGTTTATAATTTGACAGATTAGCGTTTCCAAAACGCTAAATAATGTAGGAGCATCTACTGAGCACTCAACTGGGGGGCCCAGTGACATTCCTTTTAGTTAGCCCAGTAGAAAGGTATAAAAGGCCGTATGAATGTTTTATAATGAGCATTCTAAATCATTTCCTGCTTTTCAATTAAGATCCTTCTTGTATTTTTATATATTCGTCTTTATATTCTGTATATATACGTATGTGTGTATATATAATGGTGCTTGAAATTTTGTGAACCATTCCCAATTATTTATATTTCTGCATAATTAAAACTTAAAACTACATCAGATTTTCACACAAATCCTAAAAGTATGGAGAGAGAATCAACTCAAACAAATGTCAGATGCAGTTAGGTCCAAAAATATTTGGACAGTGACCGAACCTTCGTGATTTAGGATCTGCATGACACTATTTTTTATTTAAAATTAAATAACTGAAATGCAACTGAAGTGTAGACTTTCAGGTTTAATTAATAGGGCTGAGCAAAAATATCCTCTGAAACATTAACAAATGGCAACCATTTTTCTACAAAGTCTCCTCATTTCAGAGGCTCAAAAGCAGAAGTGGACTTCGGTTTTCCAGTACCCGGGGCAAGAATTCAGTTTACACCTCTTCATGCGGTTTGAGTAGTCGTCATGTAATGTTTTCCATTCATTTTTTCATTACTTCATTGAAGTAAATGGGTGATAAACGCAGGAATAATTGACACGCTGCTTCTTTTTTCTGCACCCAAAGCTACAGGTAAAAAAGAAGCAACATGCGCACAGCCTTTCTGAATTCTCAGACTTTGCTGGGAAAGGAAATGCATGTAGTTTTTGGCAATAAACTACACCCAAAAATGCTTCAAAAACGAGGCAAAAAATGCAGCGTGCGCACAAGGCCTAAATATGAAAGTCACATGGCCATATGGTGACTGAGCACATTACACACTGTTAGGATTGGGAATGTTACAGTGCTTAATTTTATAGTTAAAGAAGTTGTCCACAATTGTGATGAAAGTCTGCAGTCCACCGTGCCAGCAGCAAGAGTGAACGATCACGTGAGCACTAGTATGCGGTTTGCATACATCTGGCCATATTCTAAGTGGACGTGTCCAGCTTTACTCAATTTACTTGTAATGCCTGAGACCACGCAAGTCTAGTTGGCATGTGACTGAATGTATGTAAATCACATATGTGTGGTTTCGTGACTTCCCACTCTGACCACCAGCACTAGAGAATCCTGACAGTGTGCCAATTTAAGTCTGTAGTCACATAGAGTGACTGCAGACTTTCATCAAAAACTTGGAAACCACTTTAATATTCTTAACATAAATAAAAACATAGTAACCTTTAACTTACCCCAGCTGTGACCTCAGGGGAACTGACCTGAGGTGAACTCATTGAACTCAGTGACATCTCCTCAGGTGAAAGCATTGAACTTAATGCCAGATTATCAGATTAAGTGGATATGCACACATTGAGTATTTGGTTGCAGACATTTCTTCACCAAATCTGCAGCTCCTGGCGAAAAAACATACTGAAGCCACATCAAAACATGTTTTTTTTGCTAGGAGATGCAGATTGGTGCAGAAATGTCTGCAACCAAAAACTCAATGTGCACAACACGCCTAATTTGGTAATCCAGCATTAAATTAAATTACTTCACCTGAGCTGAGGTCACTGAGTTCAATGGTTTCACCTCAGGTCACAGCTAGGATACTGTGGTAACTGTTGTGAATGTTAGTTATGTCTTGGCTGCTGGGAGACTCCCTCTGGTGGCCAGGAAAGGTTTGGACAGAGATCAGGTGTGTTGTGCAGTGGGTGTTTCCTTTCCTAACTCTCTGCTTATTTAAGTCCTGGTCTGATTGCAGGCTGGTGCCAGAGGTCAGTTGTTCTTTGTATCTCCAGCCTGCTTAATCCTGCTCTACACCACATCTTCCCCAGATAAGTGCTTGCTCTTTATTTATTGTCTGTTCTTTTGTTTATCTGGGTTTGTCATTTTGCTGTGGTTATTTTCAGTTTATTTGCTTGCAGGGATTCCCCCCCCCTCAGTGGATTGTTGAGGAACTCCCTGCAGTTCTGTGTGGAGTATAGCTCCTTTGGGTCCATGTGTTTGTGGCTTGTTGACTTTGTTCTGATTCTTGTTTTCTGTTCATTGGTATGACAAGGGCACCTGGTATAGGACGGAGTTCAGATCGAGCGATCTGAGGGCCTTTTTGTACTATCAGGAAGTTGGTATTTTGTAGGGTTTTTCTCTGGCAACCATCAGTCTCTTTCCTGTCCTTTCCTATTTTAGTCAGCGGGGGCCTCACCTTTTGCTAATTCTGTCATCTACCTGTGTATTGTGTTTTTCCTATATCACCGCAGTCTTTGAATGTGGGGGGCTTGCTATTCTTGTCTATTTTCTGAGGCAGAGAGTTATTCATCTTTCCTACCTTTAGGATAGTTAGTTCTCCGGCTGGGTTCACGGTGCACAGGATGATAGTTCACCCCTCGGCTACTTCTAGTTGTGTTGGTTAGTAAGGGGATGGCGGCCAGATTAGTTGCCAATGCTCTTGTCACCTTTTTGCCAATGATTTGTGGTGGTCTTCCATGGTTCCGGATCATAACAGTACATCCGGCCTACCAAATTTAAAGGGTACTCTTAAGAAGGAAGAAAAAAAAAAAAAAAAAAGCTGCTGAGAATTTTTTTTTTTCTTTTTGTGTTTTTCCTCTTCTTCTTTGGGTTCTGTGGAAGATTCCTTTTGTCTAGCATGGATGAATTGGGTGAGCATGTTGCTCATCTTGATGCTAAGGTTTGTCGTATAGAGTCTTTTCTTGCACAGACTCCCCTTGCAGAGCCTAAGATTCCTGTTCCTGAATTTGTTTCGGGAGATCGGTCAAGATTTTTGAGCTTCAAAAATAATTGTAAATTATTTTTTGACCTGCGCCCTAAGTCCTCAGGGAATCCCGTACAGCAGGTTAAGATTGTCCTCTCCTTGCTGCGTGGTGACCCTCAGGACTGGGCCTTCTCTTTAGCGTCTGATGATCCGATTCTCAATGATGTGGACTCCTTTTTTCAGGCCTTGGGATTATTATATGACGAACCCAATATTGTGGACCAAGCAGAAAAGGTCATGTTGTCCTTAACTCAATTTGATGGATTTTGGGTTTGCCAGGGATTGTGGTTTTCCCATGGTTCCTTTGCAAACTCCTATTCCTTTAAGGGGTATTGATGCTACCCCTTTGGCAGAACATAAACCCCAATTTTGGACCCAGGTGCCTATGAGAGTTGCACCAGCGCATCAGGAAACTTGTACATTTTTAGTATTGCATAATCTACAGGATACCTTGGTACTGGGATTTCCGTGGTTGCAGACCCATAATCCGGTTCTTGACTGGAGATCCTTGTCGGTAGCTAGTTGGGGTTGTCAAGGTTTGCATCAGGACCTTTCCGTGTCGTCCACGTCTGCTCAGGCAGTTGATGTTCCAGCTTTCTTGTCTGATTTCCGTGATGTATTTAATGACCAGGAATCTGATTCTCTGCCCCCACACCGGGACTGTGACTGTGCCATTGAGTTGATGCCCGGTTGTAAATTTCCCAAGGGGCGGATTTTCAACTTGTCTGTGCCCGAACATGATGCCATGCGGTCATACATCATAGAATCATTGGAGAAGGGGCACATTCGGCCCTCATCTTCTCCTTTGGGTGCTGGCTTCTTCTTTGTTGCTAAGAAAGATGGTTCGTTGAGGCCTTGTATTGATTACCGTCTTCTTAATAAAATTACAGTCAAATATCAGTACCCTTTGCCTCTGATCTCTGATCTGTTCTCTAGAGTGCAGAGTGCCAAATGGTTTACGAAACTGGATCTCAAGGGTGCGTATAATCTCATCCGTATTAAGGAGGGTAATGAATGGAAGACGGCTTTTAATACTCCTGAGGGGCATTTTGAGTACCTAGTGATGCCTTTTGGGCTCACTAATGCACCCTCCGTCTTCCAGGCCTTCATGAATGATATTTTTCGGGACCTTATTGGTAAATTTTTGATTGTGTATTTGGATGACATCTTGATTTTTTCTGATGATTGGGACTCTCATGTGGGGCAAGTACGGGAGGTTTTTCAGATACTTAAGGATAATGCACTGTACGTTAAGGGGTCAAAGTGCCTCTTTGGGGTGCAAAGGATTTCCTTTTTGGGCTTCATCCTGTCTCCCTCTGCTATTGAAATGGACCCGGTTAAGGTTCAGGCTATTTACGACTGGGTGCAACCGACTTCGCTAAAATCCCTGCAGCGGTTTTTGGGGTTTGCTAATTTTTACCGTAAATTTATAGCCAATTTTTCTGCCATTGTCAAACCTCTGACAGATTTGACAAAGAAGGGAGCTGATGCTGAACCTTGGACCCCTGAGGCTATTGTGGCCTTCCAGGAGCTTAAAAGGCGATTCACTTCTGCCCCAGTTCTGCAGCAACCTGATGTGTCTCGCCCATTTCAAGTTGAGATCGATGCCTCAGAGATCGGAGCAGGTGCTGTTCTGTCTCAACGAGACGCTACTTCGGGTAAACTTAAGCCCTGTGCTTTTTTCTCTCGGAAGTTTGCTCCTTCTGAACGGAATTATGATGTGGGGAACCGGGAATTATTGGCTATGAAGTGGGCATTTGAAGAGTGGAGGCATTGGTTGGAGGGGGCTAGGCATCAAGTTGTGGTGCTTACGGACCACAAGAATCTCATCTATCTGGAATCGGCCAAGAGGTTGAATCCTCGGCAGGCCAGGTGGGCTTTGTTTTTTACCCGGTTTAATTTTGTGGTGTCTTTTTTGCCGGGCACCAAGAATGTTAAGGCCGATGCCCTTTCCAGGAGTTTCTGCGCTGACTCTTTGGAGGTTGTCGAACCGTCTACTATCCTGAATGATGGTGTAGTTTTCTCGGCTATTTCGCCTGATCTGCGGTTGGCACTGGCGGAATTTCAGGGGGATAAACCTGAGAGATGTCCTACAGGGAAACTGTTTGTCCCAGACCAATGGAGAGACCGAGTTGTCTCTGAGGTTCATTGCTCTGTTTTGGCGGGTCATCCTGGCATTTTTGGTACTCGGGATCTTGTGAGACGCTCTTTTTGGTGGCCTTCCCTGTCCCGAGATGTCCGTCGTTTTGTGCAGTCGTGTGGAGTTTGTTCTAGGTCCAAGCCCTGTTGTTCACGTTCTAGTGGGCTATTATTGCCTTTGCCTGTACCTAAGAAACCTTGGACGCACATCTCTATGGATTTTATTTCAGAGCTTCCCGTCTCTCAGAAAATGACTGTGATTTGGGTGATCTGTGACAGATTCTCCAAGATGGTCCACTTGGTTCCCCTATCTAAGTTGCCGTCTTCATCAGAGTTGGTGCCTTTGTTTTTCCAACATGTTGTCCGTTTGCATGGTATTCCCGAAAACATTGTTTCTGACAGAGGGGTGCAGTTTGTATCCAGGTTTTGGAGGATGTTTTGCTCCAAATTGGGTGTTCAGCTGTCTTTCTCCTCGGCGTTTCATCCTCAGACCAACGGTCAGACTGAAAGGGCTAACCAGACCCTGGAGACCTATTTACGGTGTTTTGTTTCTGCGGATCAGGATGACTGGGTTTCGTTTTTGCCTTTGGCTGAATTTGCCCTTAACAATAGAGCTAGCTCTACCACGTTGGTGTCCCCCTTTTTCTGTAATTTTGGGTATCACCCTAGGTTCCTCTCAGGGCAGCTTGAGGCGTCTGACTGTCCGGGGGTGGATTCGGTGGTCAACAGAATGCAGCAGATTTGGGGGCAGGTAGTGGATAAATTGTTTCAGTCCCAAGAAACTGCCCAAAAGTTTGCCAACCGGCGTCGGACTGTTGGTCCCCGGTTTAAAGTAGGGGACATGGTGTGGTTGTCCTCTAAAAATATTCCTATGAGAGTTCCATCTCCTAAATTTAAGCCCAGATTTATTGGACCTTATAAGATTTCGGAGATTATTAATCCTGTATCTTTCCGTTTGACTCTGCCTGCGTCATTTAAGATTCACAATGTCTTCCATAAGTCCTTGTTGAAGAAACATGTGGAGCCGGCAGTTCCTGCAGCAGCGCCTCCTGACCCTGTTTTGGTACAAGGGGATCTGGAGTATGAGGTTGAAAAAATTCTGGATTCCCGTCGCAGTAGGCGTCAGCTTCAGTACCTTGTCAAATGGAAGGGTTATGGGCAGGAGGATAACTCTTGGGTTGTGGCTTCTGACATTCATGCGGACAGATTGGTTCGCGCCTTCCATCATGCTCATCCCGAGCGACCCGGTGGCGTGGGTGAGGGTTCGGTGACCCCTCCTCAAGGGGGGGTACTGTTGTGAATGTTAGTTATGTCTTGGCTGCTGGGAGACTCCTTTTGGTGGCCAGGAAAGGTTTGGACAGAGATCAGGTGTGTTGTGCAGTGGGTGTTTCCTTTCCTAACTCTCTGCTTATTTAAGTCCTGGTCTGATTGCAGGCTGTTGCCAGATGTCAGTTGTTCTTTGTATCTCCAGCCTGCTTAATCCTGCCTTACACCACATCTTCCCCAGATAAGTGCTTGCTCTTTATTTATTGTCTGTTCTTTTGTTTATCTGGGTTTGTCATTTTGCTGTGGTTATTTTCAGTTTATTTGCTTGCAGGGATTTCCCCCCCTCAGTGGATTGTTGAGGAACTCCCTGCAGTTCTGTGTGGAGTATAGCTCTTTTGGGTCCATGTGTTTGTGGCTTGTTGACTTTGTTCTGATTCTTGTTTTCTGTTCATTGGTATGACAAGGGCACCTGGTATAGGACGGAGTTCAGATCGAGCGATCTGAGGGCCTTTTTGTACTATCAGGAAGTTGTTATTTTGTAGGGTTTTTCTCTGACAACCATCAGTCCCTTTCCTGTCCTTTCCTATTTTAGTCAGCGGGGGCCTCACCTTTTGCTAATCCTGTCATCTACCTGTGTATTGTGTTTTTCCTATATCACCGCAGTCTTTGAATGTGGGGGGCTTGCTATTCTTGTCTATTTTCTGAGGCAGAGAGTTATTCACCTTTCCTACCTTTAGGATAGTTAGTTCTCCGGCTGGGTTCGCGGTGCACAGGATGTTAGTTCACCCCTCGGCTACTTCTAGTTGTGTTGGTTAGTAAGGGGACGGCGGCCAGATTAGTTGCCAATGCTCTTGTCACCTTTTTGCCAATGATTTGTGGTGGTCTTCCATGGTTCCGGATCATAACAGGTAACCCTATCTGTGACGTCAGGTGAACTCATTAATGTCAATGCTCTCACAGCTGTGGCTCTGTCAGTATGACTCTGACGCCGCAGTGAACAGTCATGTCTTCTAATGTGACCGCTCACTGCGACGACAGATGTAGCAGAGGTGGGATCCTCGTGGGACGTCATGTGGATTACGTCGGATCTGGAGGGGTGTTTTAAAGTTTAATAAATTGTAGAAAAAGTTTTTTTCTTTGTTTTTCTTTTTAATAAAGAATTTTCTGTTGTGATTTTTGTTTATTTCTTTTGACTTAAAGGGTTAGTAAAGGAGGTTTCATAGACCTCTCCCCATTGCTAACCCATTGATGGCAGTTGTGATTTTTTTGACATTTAAAGGGAACCTGTCAGCAGAATTTTCGCAATTAAACTAAAAGAATCCCCTTCTGCAGCTCCTGGGCTGCATTCTAGAAAGGTTCCTCTTGCTACTGTGCTCCCTTTCAGACCTAAATAAACACTTTATAAAATCTTACCTTTTGGTATGCTAATGTGGTTTTATGGTCCCGAGGGTGGGCTGTATTGCGTTATTCGCCCTCCTGCCGCTGTTCACCATCCCCCATTGCTCATTTACATACATGAGGCCGCCACCTTCATGTAAAGCAGTGCTCCAGAGGTCTTCCACATGCCCAGTGGCACTATCGCGGGACTGAGCACTGTGCAAAGCGTGAGCGCTGGTGAGGTTATTGCGCAGGCACGAGATTATGGGCGGCGCTATGAATGTCATCACCAGCATCATCCAAGTACTTGCCCATAATCTCGTGCCCACGGTAATAGGTAACGTGGATGATATGGCCAGCGCTAGCGCATAACGGTGGAGGCAGAGGGAAAAGTGCGGGCACAAGATTATGGGCGGGTACTTGGATGACGCTGGTGATGACATTCACAGTGCCGCCCATAATCTCGCGCCTGCGCAATAAACTCACCAGTGCTCACACTTTGCACAGTGCTCAGTCCCGCGATAGTGCCACTGGACATGTGCAAGACCTCTGGACCACTGCTTTACATGAGGGTGGTGGCCTCATGTATGTAAATGAGCAATGGGGTCGGCGAACAGCGGCAGGAGGGGGAATAACGGATGCAATACAGCCCGCCCTCATGACCATAAAACCACATTAGCATACCAAAAGGTAAGATTTTATAAAGTGTTTAGGTCTGAAAGGGGGCACAGTAGCAAGAGGAACCTTTCTAGAATGCAGTCCAGGAGCTGCAGAAGGGGATTCTTTTAGTTTAATTGCGAAAATTCTGCTGACAGGTTCCCTTTAACAGCTGTTATTAACCCCTTATATTACCCCAATTGCTATTGCACCAGGGCAATTAGGATGAGCCAGGAAAAACACTGGAATTGGCGCATCTAATGGATGCAAAAATTCTGGGGCAGCTGCGGGCTGCTGTTTTTAGGCTGGGGAGGGTCCAATAACCATGGGCCACTCACAAGCCTGAGAATACCAGCCCCCAGCTCTCTGCTTTCTATTGGCTGGGTATCAAAATTGGAGGTGATGTCACAACGGTTTTTTTTAAATATTTATTTAAATAATTTAAAAAAAAGAAAAAAAATAGATGGGATCCTTTGTATTTTGAAACACAGTCAAGATAAAGCACACAGCTGGGAGCTGCAGCCTCCAGCTGTCTGCTTTATCTGCACTGGCTATCAAAATACAGGGAACCCTGCAGCATTTTTTACAATTATTTGTTTACTTTTACACTCCACTTCAGGAACCCAGACAGCCAGTGTGAGGGCAACCAATCACAGGCACGGAGGCTGGGCTGGGGAAGAAGGACTGCAACCTGTCACAGACACTCTTACAAAGGGTAGACGAGGGAAGCAGTGAATATTCATGAACTTTAATAATCAGAACAGGAAGCAGTGTGACAAATGGTAAAAGTCATTAGGTATAAATTTCCTGCTTTAATGACTGCACACATTTTTTTTTTCACTGCACCTGCCAATCACAGTAATGCCAGTACCAAAGATGGCTACAGAATTACTGTGATTCTTAGGAAACATGTTTAGTGGCTAAAAAAATGGCACCAAACATGTGGGGAGGAGACTCAAAACTCACAAGGCGAATACCAAAATGCTCGTCAAGTAATGGATATCGCGAATCGCTTAATATTCATACAAGTAGCAAACAGTTCCGAGTATATTCGCTCATCACTAGTGGTAGCACAATTAATAAGTTACCTAAATTCATCTTTATTGTTCTTACTATCTTATTTTATACACAGTATACAACAGTTGCGCCTACATTTTGAAAATCAATTTTGAAATAACCAGGTTTTATGGGTTGAATCTTTGTATGTACTAGGTGACCAAATATCCCAATTGTTATACCTCTTTTGACTGCACATCGTATGCCATTCTTCAAAGTACGTTTCAATATTACATACTGGTTGAAAACTGTCAATTATATTTATTATTTTAATGACTTGTTTATAATTGCTGCTATATGCTGTTAAATGTTACATTATTGGTGGTAGTATTTTTGGAAATATGTTGTGAATTTTTATGAAATAATAATGATTTTTGTGTTTTATCTTTAAAGGGGATGTCTACTAGTTGGATAACCCCTACCCATTCCCTTTGTTTGCCCCCGTAAAAATAAATAAGACTATACTCACCTCCGGTGTGGCCGCGGTTACAGCCACATCTGAAGTCATGTTCGTGAGGCCCACGTGACATAGTTATGCCATGCAAGCCCCATGACCAATCAGTGCCAGGCTTCTGTCTCCCAACCTTCAGACATTTGAGCAGGATCTGAGCGCTGCTCTCAATTCTTGCTCAAATATTCCGGGGAGAAGGAAGACGGTGCTGATTGGTCTCAGGGCTTGCATATCATAACAATGCAACATGGGCTCTGGAAATGCAACTTCCTACATTACTGGAACTGCAGCCATATTGGAGGTGAGTATAGGCTTATTTATTTTTATGGGGGCAAAGAAGGAGAATGAGTAGGGGTTGTATAAGTAGTGGACAACCCCTTTAATGTAAGTTCCTGCTCCATCGAGGATCCACTCCTTGTACCCTCGCTTACGCAATCTGTTAGCACTTTGTAGACATTGCAAATTAAAAGTCACATCCATCATCAGTACTGGACCTACTATTGTGGGCGTATTTACCTATTAGTATTTATCGATAGGTATTGTGATGCTGACTATCTTCTCTCGAAATGGTATTTCCATCTGGAGTTGCTATTTAACATACAGGGGTAAAAAATAAGATTGTTTATTATGTATAAAGCTGAGGACACATATAATTAATAGTATAGGAGTGATAACAATGTGATCTCATAGGTATAGAAAACCAAATCTAGCACAGGTCTACATGGGCACAGCAATTTTGTTTGTTGGCCATTTTATAATGTTTTATGATAAGAGAGTTATGCTCAAAATAGACTTTTGAATTGTGTTTTAATAGTTTCGAATAAAAGAAAATTACATTTTATCTAGGTGCTGAAATTGCTTTTTTATTACAAAATTTGCTTGCTTTATTTCAATAAGTCCCTATTCTACACAAATGGGATAAAGTTGCCATTCAAAATCAGGAGACGAAAAGGAGATATTTTATACTCTACTAACTGAGTAATCTTGTTTATACATATTTGTGATGATAAGCTAAGAGAAGCCTAGCTTTATTATCTGCTTTGCTATAATATTGTGCACCTGGCTTTTGAAATGATGCCTGTTGGTCGACCATTCCTGCAACGGGCAGAAAGAGTCTTGAGTTTTCCCCACTTTCAGCTGGCACCTATACACACTTGTAGGATGTGCGGGTCAGTTTTTTGAAATATTTGCAGTGAGTTTCTTTCTGACTGAGCACTCCGCCCTATAAACCAGGCTGTGTTCATAATCCTTGTACCAGGAGTCCTAGCTGCCTAGGCATGGAGGTTAATCCAGATAGTGGCAATTCAAGTATAATTTTTTAGTCTAGCTGCGCAGACACAGATGTTTTTAACCTAGATAGTGGCATTTTGGTTAGGTACCCGGAATATTGAGATTTACCTTGCCGTTGGTTTCCGGGCTTACATGCATTGGCCAATTCATAAACTAAAAATCTCATTTTTTCATATAGCAGTAATGCAGTACCAGAGTTCTCTTATACATTGATGGCATTTTGTGTGCAGCTGTATGTATCTTGTAACCCAATAAAATTGTCACCTCTTCTGCAAAAATAAAGCCTTAGCAGTGTGTTGACAAAATCGATTTGGTGCAAATCAAATTTGAGTAAAATTTCCTGTAATCCACAAGTTCCGGCGAATCTGAACAATTAACAATTCAATTTGCATGAATTGAGAAAAATTAGCGTGCACGCTATTTTTACATCAATCTTGCTATAGGGTTTCTGGTATGTGTGATTACATTTTAACCCCTTCAGCCCCCAGCCTGTTTTCACCTTAAAGACCCGGCCATTTTTTGCAATTCTGACCAGTGTCACTTTGACAGGTTATAACTCTGGAACACTTCAACGGATCCTGGCGATTCTGAGATTGTTTTTTCGTGACATATTGTACTTCATGTCAGTGGTAAATTTAGGCCGATATGTTTTGCGTTTATTTGTGAAAATTTCGGAAATTTAGCGAAAATTTTGAAAATTTTGCAATTTTCAAAATTTGAAATTTTATGCCCATAAATCTGAGAGATATGTCACACAAAAAAGTTACTAAATAACATTTCCCACATGTCTACTTTACACCAGCGCAATTTTTGAAAAAAAAAAAAAATTCCGTTAAGAAGTTAGAAGGGTTCAAAGTTCATCACCAATTTCTCATTTTTCCAACAAAATTTACAAAAAAAAATTGTTTAGGTACCACATCACATTTGGAGTGATTTGAGAAACCTAGGCGACAGAAAATACCCAAAAGTGACCCAATTCTAAAATTTGCACCCCTCACTCTGCTCAAAACCACATCCAAGAAGTTTATTAACCCTTTAGGAGCTTCACAGCAACCAAAGCAATGTAGACGAAAAAAATGAAAATTTTACTTTTTTAACACAAAAATGTTACTTTAGCCATAAAAATTAGTATTTTCACAAGGGTATCAGGAAAAATGCATCATAAAATGTATCGTGCATTTTCTCCTGAGTACGCAGATACCCCATATGTGGTGGTAATCAAATGTTTGGGCACACAGCAGGACTCGGAAGGCAAGGAGCGCCATTTGAATTTTTGAGTGCAAAATTAGCTGCACTCATTAGCGGACGCCATGTCGGGTTTGAAGACTCCCCGAGGTGCCTAAACAATGGAGCTCCCCCACAAATGACCCCATTTTGGAAACTAGAGCCCTCAAATATTTTTTCTAGATGTTTGATGTGCACTTTGAACCCCTGGGGGCTTCACAGAAGTTTATAACGTTGAGCCGTGAAAAGAAAAAATTTTTTTTTTACCACAAAACTGTTGCTTCAACCAGGTAGCTTTTTTTATCACAAGGGTATCAGGAAAAAATGCACCATAAAATTTATGGTGCATTTTCTCCTGAGTACGCAGATACCCCATATGTGGTGGAAATCAAATGTTTGGGCGCACGGCAGGACTCGGAAGGCAAGGAGCGCCATTTCACAGCAAAATTGGTTGGAATTATTAGCGGACGCCATGTTTCATTTGGAGACCCCCCTGAAGTGCCTAAACAATGGAGCTCCCCCACAATTGACCCCATTTTGGAAACTAGACCCCTCATGGAATTTATCTAGCTGTTTAGTGAGCACTTTGAACCCCTGGAGGCTTCACAAACGTTTGTAATGTTCAGCCGTGAAAATATTTTATTCTTTTTTTTACCACAAAATTGTTTTTTCAAACAGGTAGCTTTTTTTTCAACAAGGGTATCAGAAAAAAATGCACCATAAAATGTATTGTGCAATTTCTCCTGAGTATGACGATACCTCATATGTGGTGGAAATCAATTGTTTGGGCGTACGGCGGGGCTCAGAAGAGAAGGAGCGCCATTTCACAGTAAAATTGATTGGAATTATTAGCAGACGCCATGTTTCATTTGGAGACCCCCTGAGGTGCCTAAACAATGGAGCTCCCCCACATGTGATCCCATTTTGGAAACTAGACCCCCCCCATACAAAAAAAATTAGTTTGGCGAAATAAAAAATACAGACATCAGTAAAAAAAAAAAAAAAAAAAAAGAGCGCCTGCCACTAAGACCAGTGCCAAACGTGAGAGCAATGCACGAGTCTCGCATCGCATCATCCACTGCAGTCTGGAAGCGAGCAACTGCGCTGGATAATGCGATGCGAGAGGGCGGGGCGGCAGATGTGAAAGGGCGCAGCGGATGGAAGATGGGAAAGGACGCAGCGGATGGAGGAGCGGCAGAGGATGGGAAAGGGCGCAGCGGATGGATGATGGGAAATGGCGCAGCGGATGGATGGGAAATGGCGCAGCGGATGGAGGAGCGGCAGAGGATGGGAAAGGGCGCAGCGGATGGATGATGGGAAATGGCGCAGCGGATGGATGGGAAATGGCGCAGCGGATGGAGGCGCGGCAGAGGATGGGGGGGAGGTGAGATGGGGATACATACCTTACAGGATGGATCTAGGCAGCAGGATCACAGCAGACAGAAGAGGCAGCAGATGAAGGAGGCAACAGATTGAGGAGGGTGAGAGGGGGCAGTAGATGGAAAATGGGAGAGAGCAGGCAGCAGATCGGGGAGGGGGGCAGAGTCTGATGCGAGAGAGAGATGGCACATGTAGGGGAAGGGAGGGGGGCTTGCAGCACATGTAGGGGGAGGGAGGGGGGCTTGCAGCACATGTAGGGGGAGAGTGGCTGGCTTGCAGCACATGTAGGGGGAGGGTGGCTTGCAGCACATGTGCTGCAAGCCAGCCACCCTCCCCCCACATGTGCTGCAAGCCAGCTACCCTCCCCCCACATGTGCTGCAAGCCAGCCACCCTCCCCCCACATGTGCTGCAAGCCAGCCACCCTCCCCCCACATGTGCTGCAAGCCAGCCACCCTCCCCCCACATGTGCTGCAAGCCAGCCACCCTCCCCCCACGTGGGAGGAGGGTGGCTTGCAGCACATGGAGGGATAGGTGGTGTGGCGATGGAGAAGGGGCAGACGATGAAGGAGGCGGCGGCGGCGGCCGCCGCCGATCGGGGGCAGCGGCGGCTGAAAAAGGTGGGTGCGACGGCGGCGGGGACAGTGTCGAGCATGGCGGCGGGGATGGCGGTGGATCAGGAGCGGCGGCGGGGACAGCGGTGGAGCGGGAGCATGGCGGCGGGGACGCCGGTGGATCGGGAGCGGCGGCGGGGACGGCGGTGGATCGGGAGCGGCGGCGGGGACAGCGGTGGAGCGGGAGCATGGCGGCGGAGACAGCGGTGCAGCGGGAGCATGGCGGCGGGGACGGCGGTGGATCGGGAGCGGCGGCGGGGACAGCGGTGCAGCGGGAGCATAGCGGCGGAGACAGCGGTGCAGCGGGAGCATGGCGGCGGGGACGGCGGTGGATCGGGAGCGGCGGCGGGGACAGCGGTGCAGCGGGAGCATGGCAGCGGAGACAGCGGTGCAGCGGGAGCATGGCGGCGGGGACGGCGGTGGATCGGGAGCGGCGGCGGGGACAGCGGTGCAGCGGGAGCATGGCGGCGGAGACAGCGGTGCAGCGGGAGCATGGCGGCGGGGACGGCGGTGGATCGGGAGCGGCGGCGGGGACAGCGATGCAGCGGGAGCATGGCGGCGGAGACAGCGGTGCAGCGGGAGCATGGCGGCGGGGACGGCGGTGGATCGGGAGCGGCGGCGGGGACAGCGGTAGAGCGGGAGCATGGCGGCGGAGACAGCGGTGCAGCGGGAGCATGGCGGCGGGGACGGCGGTGGATCGGGAGCGGCGGCGGGGACAGCGGTGCAGCAAGAGCATGGCGGCGGAGACAGCGGTGCAGCGGGAGCATGGCGGCGGGGATGGCGGTGGATCGGGAGCGGCGGCGGGGACAGCGGTGCAGCGGGAGCATGGCGGCGGAGACAGCGGTGCAGCGGGAGCATGGCGGCGGGGACGGCGGTGGATCGGGAGCGGCGGCGGGGGACAGCGGTGGAGCGGGAGCATGGCGGCGGAGACAGCGGTGCAGCGGGAGCATGGCGGCGGGGACGGCGGTGGATCGGGAGCGGCGGCGGGGACAGCGGTGCAGCGGGAGCATGGCGGCGGGGACAGCGGTGCATCGGAAGCATGGCGGCGGGGACAGCGGTGAAGCGGCAGCAGCGGCGGGGCGATCGGAGGCAGCGGCGGTGAAGCGGGAGCAGCGGCGGGGACAGCGGTGAAGCGGGAGCAGCGGCGGGGCGATCGGGGACAGGGGCGAGCGGCGGGGCGATCGGGGACAGGGGCGGGCGGCGGGGACAACAACTTACCGCTCTCCTCGGCTTCTAGGGACGATCACAGGCCGCAGATCAACATTGATTGGAGAGAGCGTTCACAAGACCGGTCTCTCCAATCAGAGCTGGGGGCGGGTGAAGCATCGATCACCCAGCTCCAGCCAATGGCCAGTGCTACAGCAGCACTGATCAGGGTTGGATTTCAATGTTCCAGCCATTTTCAATGGCTGGAACATTAAAGTGGCTGTAATTGGCTGAGCGGCGTTCGTCAGCCAATCACAGCCTCTGTAGGTTCGGGGAGGAGGCACCACCCCTCCTGAGGTCAGGCAGAGGTCCCCTCCTTCCCGAATCTACCGTTTAAGTAAATAAATTTCACTCCCCGGGGCTCCGGGACCGCGATTTCGCCATGACGTACTGAGTACGTCATGGGTCGTTTAGCACCATGTCACCATGACGTACTCAGTACGTCCAAGGTCGTTAAGGGGTTAATATCCATGCAGCTATGCATCTGTACATTGTTCATTATACATTACTATTTAACATTAAGTATTCTACAGTTATCATGAAATCTTATTGTAATTAATAATTTTTGCTCTTGGTGAACTCTTTGACAGCTTTCCAAAGGGCTGTAATGTTATCCCTTTTTTAAAACAAAATCACAAACCTGTAGTTAATCCTTGTAGTAGATTTGACCTTAGTATAATGTACTTATAGTGCTCAGCATAAATGAACACACCCCTTGAATGAGTAAGATTTCAATCAATATCTCACTAAATAGAAAAAAAATGGCCAAAATTTTGGAAGTTTCATAGAACATTTTTTTAACCCATAACATGAAAGTAAGGTTAATAAAATACCTTTCATTACAAGATCTTCAGGTCTTCAGTTTTACTCAAATTAATTGCAAAAATAAAGACACCCCATATAAAAAAAACTACTACATCTAGTATTTTATATGACTGCCATGCTTTTAACCCCTTCACGACCTTGGACGGATCTATCCGTCCAAGATCGTGTCCCGTTAAGCCCCGCCCCCTTCCGCGGGCAGGCGGCGGCGGTCGCAACACATATCAGCTGTTTTCAACAGCTGACATGTGTGCCTGCTAGCCGCGGGTGGAATCGCTTCCACCCGCGGCCATTAACCCCTTAAATCTTGCTGCCAAAGTCTGGCAGCAAGATCTAAATGCGCGCGGCCATGTATTTTACTTACCGCCGCCCCCACCGGACGTCACGTGCGTTATCACGTGACTATCGGTGGTTGCCATCGTAGCACAGGGTCATGTGATGACACCTGCAGCTACGAAGTTTCACTTTCATTTTCCCTCGGCCGAGAGCAGAGGGAAAAACAAAGTGACTGAATCTGCTGTTTACAACTGTACAGCTGTGATCAGCAGACAGATAATAGCGATCGGATTGCTGATCACTATAGCCCCCTAAGGGGACTAGTAAAATAAAAAAAAGTAAAAAAAAAGTTTTAAAAAATAAAAAGAAAACAAAAAACCTAAAAGTTCAAATCACCCTCCTCTCCCCCCATTGAAAATTAAAGGGTTAAAAAATAAATAAATATACACATATTTGGTATCGCCGCTTTCAGAAATGCCCGATCTATCAAAATATAAAATCAATCTGATTGGTAAACGGCGTAGTGGCAAAAAAATTCCAAACGCCAACATTACGTTTTTTGGTCGCCGCAAGTTTTACGCAAAATGCAATAACAGGCGATCAAAACGTAGCATCTGCGCAAAAATGCTACCATTATAAACGTCAGCTCGAGACGCAAAAAATAAGCCATCACTGAGGCATAGATCCCAAAAAATAAGAACGCTACGTGTTTCGGAAAATGGCGCAAAACGTGCGACACTTTTATTGGACAAACTTGTGAATTTTTTTTAACCCCTTAGATACAGGTATACATGTTTGGTGTCTACAAACTCGCACCGACCTGAGGCATCACATAGATACATCAGTTTTATCATATAGTGAACACGGTGAATAAAACATCCCAAAAACTATTGTGCAATCACACTTTTTTTGCAGTTTTTCCACACTTGGAATTTTTTTGCTGTTTTCCAGTACAATATATGGTAAAACCTATGGTTTCATTTAAAAGTACAACTCGTCCCGCAAAAAACAAGCCCTCATATGGCAAGATTTACGGAATAATAAAAAAGTTACGGCTCTCGGAAGAAAAGGAGCAAAAAACAAAAACGCAAAAACGGAAAGTGCCCGGGGGCTGAAGGGGTTAAAGGACACCACCAAGTCTACTAGGCATGGAATGAACAAGCTGGTAGCATAATGCAACATCTATCTTTTTCTGTTCCTCAAGGATAACATCTTTTAGAGCTTTGATGCTGGATGGAAAGTGATGCTCCACTTGTCTTTTCAGAATTCTTCATAGGTGTTTGGTTGAGTTCAGATCATGATACATACTTGACCACTGAATCACTTTTACCTTGTTCTTCAGAAATGCATCAGATATGTGTCTTGGATCATTGTCATGCTGGAAAGTGCACGTCTACATAGGGCCCGGAGTTATGGTAACATCTTCTCTTTCAATATTAAGCAGTACATCTGTGAATTCTTGATAGCATCAATGAAATATAGCTCCCCGAGACCATGATCACTCATGCAGCTCCATATAAGGACACAGCCACCACCATCTTTGACTGTAGGAAACATGCATTTAGAAAGAAGGGAATTTTGTTACTTACCGTAAATTCCTTTTCTTCTAGCTCTTATTGGGAGACCCAGACGATTGGGTGTATAGCACTGCCTCCGGAGGCCACACAAAGCAATTACACTAAAAAGTGTAAGGCCCCTCCCCTTCTGGCTATACACCCCCAGTGGGATCACTGGCTCACCAGTTTTAGTGCAAAAGCAAGAAGGAGGAAAGCCAATAACTGGTTTAAACAAATTCTCTCCGAGTAACATCGGAGAACTGAAAACCGTTCAACATGAACAACATGTGTACCCGCAAACAAACCAACAATCCCGAAGGACAACAGGGCGGGTGCTGGGTCTCCCAATAAGAGCTAGAAGAAAAGGAATTTACGGTAAGTAACAAAATTCCCTTCTTCTTCGTCGCTCTATTGGGAGACCCAGACGATTGGGACGTCCAAAAGCTGTCCCTGGGTGGGTAAAGAAATACCTCATGTTAGAGCTGCAAGACAGCCCTCCCCTACGGGGAGGCAACTGCCGCCTGCAGGACTCTTCTACCTAGGCTGGCGTCCGCCGAAGCATAGGTATGCACCTGATAATGTTTGGTGAAAGTGTGCAGACTCGACCAGGTAGCTGCCTGGCACACCTGTTGAGCCGTAGCCTGGTGTCGTAATGCCCAGGATGCACCCACGGCTCTGGTAGAATGGGCCTTCAGCCCTGATGGAACTGGAAGCCCAGCAGAACGGTAGGCTTCAAGAATTGGTTCTTTGATCCATCGAGCCAGGGTGGCTTTAGAAGCCTGCGACCCTTTGCGCTTACCAGCGACAAGGACAAAGAGTGCATCCGAACGGCGCAAGGGCGCCGTGCGGGAAATGTAGATTCTGAGTGCTCTCACCAGATCTAACAAATGTAAATCCTTCTCATACCGATGAACTGCATGAGGACAAAACGAAGGCAAAGAGATATCCTGATTAAGATGAAAAGAGGATACCACCTTCGGGAGAAACTCCTGAATAGGACGCAGCACAACCTTGTCCTGGTGGAAGACCAGGAAGGGAGCCTTGGATGATAGTGCTGCCAGCTCAGACACTCTCCGAAGAGATGTGATCGCTACCAGAAAAGCCACTTTCTGTGATAGTCTAGAAAGTGAAACCTCCTTCAGAGGCTCGAAGGGCGGCTTCTGGAGGGCAACTAGTACCCTGTTCAGATCCCATGGATCTAACGGCCGCTTGTACGGGGGTACGATATGGCAAACCCCCTGTAGGAACGTGCGCACCTTAGGAAGGCGTGCCAAACGCCTCTGAAAAAAGACGGATAGCGCCGAGACCTGACCTTTAAGGGAGCCGAGCGACAAACCTTTTTCTAACCCAGATTGCAGGAAAGAAAGAAAGGTAGGCAATGCAAATGGCCAGGGAGACACTCCCTGAGCAGAGCACCAGGATAAAAATATCCCCCACGTTCTGTGGTAGATCTTAGCGGACGTGGGCTTCCTAGCCTGTCTCATGGTGGCAACGACACCTTGGGACAATCCTGAAGACGTTAGGATCCAGGACTCAATGGCCACACAGTCAGGTTCAGGGCCGCAGAATTCCGATGGAAAAACGGCCCTTGGGACAGTAAGTCTGGTCGGTGTGGGAGTGCCCACGGTTGTCCGACCGTGAGCTGCCACAGATCCGGATACCACGCCCTCCTCGGCCAGTCTGGGGCGACAAGTATGACGCGGCTGCAATCGGATCTGATCTTGCGTAGCACTCTGGGCAAGAGTGCCAGAGGTGGAAACACATAAGGGAGCCGGAACTGCGACCAATCTTGCACTAGGGCGTCTGCCGCCAGCGCTCTTTGATCGCGAGACCGTGCCATGAAGGTTGGGACCTTGTTGTTGTGTCGTGACGCCATTAGGTCGACGTCCGGCACCCCCCAGCGGCGACAGATTTCCTGAAACACGTCTGGGTGAAGGGACCATTCCCCTGCGTCCATGCCCTGGCGACTGAGGAAGTCTGCTTCCCAGTTTTCTACGCCGGGGATGTGAACCGCGGATATGGTGGAGGCCGTGGCTTCCACCCACATCAGAATCCGCCGGACTTCCTGGAAGGCTTGCCGACTGCGTGTCCCCCCTTGGTGGTTGATGTATGCCACCGCTGTGGAGTTGTCCGACTGAATTCGGATCTGCCTTCCTTCCAGCCACTGCTGGAAGGCTAGTAGGGCAAGATACACTGCTCTGATTTCCAGAACATTGATCTGAAGGGTGGACTCCTGCTGAGACCACGTACCCTGAGCCCTGTGGTGGAGAAAGACTGCTCCCCACCCTGACAGACTCGCATCTGTCGTGACCACCGCCCAAGACGGTGGCAGGAAGGATCTTCCCTGTGATAATGAGGTGGGAAGAAGCCACCACTGCAGAGAGTCTTTGGCCGTCTGGGAAAGGGAGACTTTCCTGTCCAGGGATGTTGACTTCCCGTCCCATTGGCGGAGAATGTCCCATTGAAGTGGACGCAGATGAAACTGCGCAAACGGAACCGCCTCTATTGCCGCCACCATCTTCCCGAGGAAGTGCATGAGGCGTCTTAAGGAGTGCGGCTGACTTTGAAGGAGAGCCTGCACCCCAGTCTGTAGAGACCGCTGCTTGTCCAGCGGAAGCTTCACTATCGCTGATAGAGTATGAAACTCCATGCCAAGATACGTTAGTGATTGGGTCGGTGACAGATTTGACTTTGGGAAGTTGATGATCCACCCGAACGCCTGGAGAGTCTCCAGTGCAACATTCAGGCTGAGTTGGCATGCCTCTTGAGAGGGTGCCTTGACCAGTAGATCGTCCAAGTAAGGGATCACAGAGTGTCCGTGAGAGTGCAAGACTGCTACCACTGCCGCCATGATCTTGGTGAACACCCGAGGGGCTGTCGCCAGACCAAATGGCAGAGCTACGAACTGAAGATGGTCGTCTCCTATCACGAAGCGTAGAAAGCATTGGTGCTCTGTAGCAATCGGCACGTGGAGATAGGCATCTTTGATGTCTATTGATGCTAGGAAATCTCCTTGAGACATTGAGGCAATGACTGAGCGGAGGGATTCCATCCGGAACCGCCTGGCGTTCACATGCTTGTTGAGCAGTTTTAGGTCCAGAACAGGACGGAGAGAGCCGTCCTTTTTTGGAACCACAAAGAGATTGGAGTAAAATCCTCGCCCCCGTTCGTGAGGGGGGACAGGGATCACGACTCCTTCTGCTCTTAGAGAGTCCACCGCCTGCAGCAGGACATCTGCTCGGTTGGGGTGTGGGGAGGTTCTGAAGAACCGAAGTGGAGGCCGAGAACTGAACTCGATTCTGTACCCGCGAGACAGAATGTCTGTTACCCACCGGTCTTTGACCTGTGACAGCCAAATGTCGCAAAAGCGGGAGAGCCTGCCACCGACCGAGGATGCGGAGGGAGGAGGCCGAAAGTCATGAGGTAGCCGCTTTGGAAGCGGTTCCTCCATTTGTTTTCCTGGGGCGTGAGTGAGCCCGCCAGGAATCTGAGCTCCCTTGTTCTTTCTGAGTCCTTTTGGACGAGGAGAATTGGGCCTTGCCCGAGCCTCGAAAGGACCGAAACCTCGACTGCCACTTTTTCTGTTGAGGTTTACTTGCTCTGGGCTGTGGTAAGGAAGAGTCCTTACCCTTGGACTGTTTTATGATTTCAGCCAATGGCTCACCAAACAGTCTGTCTCTAGATAATGGCAAGCTGGTTAAGCATTTTTTGGAACCAGCATCTGCTTTCCAGTCCTTTAACCACAAGGCTCTGCGCAAAACCACAGAATTGGCGGACGCCATAGCGGTACGGCTCGTAGATTCTAGGACAGCATTGATAGCATAGGTCGCAAACGCAGACATTTGCGAAGTTAGGGACGCCACTTGCGGCACTGCTGGATGTATGAAAGCATCCACCTGTGCTAAACCAGCTGAAATAGCTTGGAGTGCCCACACGGCCGCGAATGCTGGAGCAAACGACGCGCCGCTAGATTCATAGACAGATTTCAACCAAAGGTCCATCTGTCTGTCGTTGGCATCTTTAAGTGAAGCGCCATCCTCTACTGCGACTATGGATCTAGCCGCAAGCTTGGAAATTGGGGGATCCACCTTTGGACACTGGGTCCAGCGTTTGGCCACCTCAGAGGGAAAAGGATAACGGGTATCCTTAGAACGTTTAGAGAAACGCTTGTCTGGATGAGCGTCGTGTTTCTGGATCGATTCTCTGAAGTCAGAGTGGTCCAAAAAAGCACTTAATTTACGCTTGGGATATAGGAAATGGAACTTCTCCTGCTGTGCAGCTGCCTCCTCTGCAGAAGGGGCTGGGGGAGAAATATCCAACAGCCTATTAATTGCCGATATAAGGTCATTAACCATGGCGTCACCATCAGGGGCATCCAGATTGAGAGGGGCCTCAGGATTAGACTCCTGGTCACCGTCCTCAGTGTCATCACAGAGAGACTCTTGTCGCTGAGACCCTGAACAGTGTGAAGATGTGGAGGGTCTTTCCCAGCGAGCTCGCTTAGGCTGCCTGGGACTGTCATCTGAGTCAGAGACTTCAGCCTGTGATGCTTGAGACCCCCTTGAAGTACGGATTAGTTCCAACTGAGGGGGACCGGAGAGCATAGACACAGCAGTGTCCATGGTCTGAGTAACTGGCCTGGACTGCAAGGTCTCCAGTATTTTTAACATAGTCACAGACATTTTGTCAGCAAAAACTGCAAAGTCTGTCCCCGTCACCGGGGCAGGGTTCACAGGCGTCTCTGCCTGGGCTACCACCACATTAGGCTCTGGCTGACGGAGTGCCACTGGGACTGAACATTGCATACAATGTGAGTCTTTGGAGCCTGCCGGTAGATCAGCCCCACATGCAGTACAAACAGTGTACACAGCCTGTGCCTTGGCACCCTTGCGTTTTGCGGATGACATGTTGCTGCCTCCTCAGAGCAGTACAGGGTGTCCAGCCAAGAAGCGACCTTACAGTGCACTATATAAATATATATATATATATATGGTACCAAGAAAAAAGTACACTAATATAACACTGAGGCACTAGAGGGGCCAGCACTACTGTGCTGCTTACCACCCGCTTAGGAGCGGTGTGTGGACGCCAGAAATCCCTCTAGTCTGGGTCTCCCAGAGCCTGCTGCCTTCCCCCAGCCAGCCGCATGTGTAATGGCTGCCGGCGTCCTTGTGGAGAGGGGGGGCGGGCCCTGGGCGTACACCGACGAAGAGCGGGAAGTCTGCTTCCCCCTGTGCCTAGTGAGAGGGCTGGAGCATGTAAATAAAGCTCCAGCCCTCGGCGCTGTTAATTGAGCAGCGTCTCTCCCCTACCCTGATTGACAGGGTGGGGGCGGGAACGAAGCGGCACTAGGCCGCAGAAGCCGGGGGCTAAAGTTAGAAGCGCCGCCGCCGTAAAAGCGCGGTCGGCGCAAAGTCCCCGGCGCACTACAAGTCGCAGCTGCGCCGCCGCTCCAGGAGCGGTCGGCGCAGTAGTTCCCAACATGAAACGTCACTCAGCAAAGCTGCAGTGACCTAACCCCGGCGCACAGCGCTACTGTCCCCGGCGCACTATAACGCTCAGCAAGCCTGAGAGTGTCCGTGCCTGCCGGGGACACAGAGTACCTGAAAGTTGCAGGGCCTTGTCCCTGAACGGCACTCCCGCTCCAAATCCAGCAGGTTCTATGGGTCTGTGGATGGAGCCCGGCCCCAGGGCTTGGGGGCCGGCAAGATCCCACTTCCACAGAGCCCTCCAGGGGATGTGGAAGGAAAACAGCATGTGGGCTCCAGCCTCTGTACCAGCAATAGGTACCTCAACCTTACAAGCACCACCGCGGGTGAGAAGGGAGCATGCTGGGGGCCCCATATGGGCCCTCTTTTCTTCCATCCGATATAGCCAGCAGCTACTGCTGACTACAAACAGTGGAGCTATGCGTGGATGTCTGACCTCCTTCGCACAAAGCAGAAAACTGGTGAGCCAGTGATCCCACTGGGGGTGTATAGCCAGAAGGGGAGGGGCCTTACACTTTTTAGTGTAATTGCTTTGTGTGGCCTCCGGAGGCAGTGCTATACACCCAATCGTCTGGGTCTCCCAATAGAGCGACGAAGAAAAAATAATTAAAAAAAATGCATGGTGCCTGCAGTGAAACATGGTGGTGGCAGCATTCTAATGTGGGCACAATTGTATGAGTGCTCCTGCTGTTGGGGAGCTACATTTCATTGATGGTATTATGAATTCACAGATGTCACTTTCTATATTGAAATATAAGTTGCTACCATCACTCCATGCCCTTGCTAGATGTGCTTTTTTTCTAAATGCATGGTGACTACAGTCAAACATAGTGGTTGTAGTATCCTTATGTGTGGCTGCATGAGTATCAGGGAGCTACATTTGATTGATGGCATCATGAATTCACAGATGTACACTGCTTTATATTGAAAGAAAAGATGCTACCATCACTACATGACCTTGGTAGATGTGCATTTTTTTCTAAAAGCATGGTGCCTACACTGAAACAAGGTGGTGAGAGTGTCCTTATGTGGGGCTGCATGAGCTGCTAGTATCAGGGAGTTACATTTCATTGATGGTATCCTGAATTCTCAGATGTACTGCTCTATATTGAAACAGAAAATTGCTATAATCTCTCGATGCTATGGATAGACGTGCACTTGTTCAACATGTCAATGATACAAAACACACATCTAAGTGCAATGTTGCATTTCTGAAGAAGAATGTTTTGCAAGTGATTCAGTGGTCAAGTATGTCTCCTGATCTGAGCCCAATCAAACACCTATCTGTAATTCTGAAGAGACAAGTTGAGTATCACTCTCCATCCAGGATCCAGGCTCTAACCAAGGTCATTCTTGAAGAATAGAAAAAGATAGATCTTGCAATATCATTAACTTGTTCATTCCAGGCCCAGAAGACTTGGTGTCGTTCTTAAAAATGATAGCAATCATACAAAATACTAGATGTAGTAGTTAATTACATCAACTAATTTGAGTAAAACTGGATATTTTGTAATATTATTTTGATATTATTAATCTTACTTTCATGTTATGAGTTGAAAAATAGTCTATTAAACTCAGGTTGTATATATTTTGGAAATTGTTCTTGTGTTCAATGACACATTCATTAAAATCTTCATTTTTGAAAGGGGGTGTTCGTTCATCTCTACTTATGATGACCATTGTATGTGTTTTTATATAATTTTTACTATAAAGTTTTGCTATGTTATTACACACAATATGCCATGATAATATTGTGCTGCCTGTCTGCAGAATCATAGCTTTAATTCAGAGATAAAAGGTTTTGTTGGAAAGCGCTGTGTTTTTGTTTTCATTTGTATGCATTTATTTTTAATTGTATTTCAAAGTTTGTAATAATTATTGACTGATTTCTCAAAAGTGTGTTCAGTAAAAGTATCGTATTTTTCGGATTATAAGACGCACTTTTCCTCCCAAAAATTTGGGAGGAAAGTGAGGGGTGTGTCTTATAATCCGAATGTAGCCCTATCGGGGGGTTGTGGAGAGGGGTAGCAGGAGGCAGGGGAAATGCTGCGGTAGCTTTGCAGGGTCTGTTGGGACTGTGCAAGGTCTGCGGCGGCTGTGCCCAGTCTGCGGCAGCTGTGCATGGTCTGCGTTAGCTGGACTGGGATGGAGGTGGCTGTGCAGGATCTGCGGTGGCTGGGCTGAGGTGGTGGCAGCTAGGCTGGGACTGCAGTTGGTGAGAGCTTCGAATAATGGTGCCCGGAGTCGGTGCATGCAGAGATGGAGCTATTGGCTCAAGATCTATTCTGTGCACGCGCTGCCTTCAGTCCATTGATCTCAAAACAGCAGACTTAAAGAAAATTGCCCCCGGTTGTGGCGGATGCGCAGATGAGATCTCGGCTTGTCATTGAGCTGAGACCTCAATCTGCACACATGCCAACTCTGGGTGCCATTATTTAAAGCCCTCACTGCCTGTAGGCCCAGTTCAGGTGCCGCCACAGCCCCAGCACAGCTGCCCCAGCACCAGCACAGCTGTCCCAGCACAGCCACCACCAACAATTTCTGGGACACCCACCGCACCATCCGCAGCATCGCCCTGCTCCAACATCACCCATGCCCCTTGTGACACCGCTCCATCACCGCTGCCATCCCCCTCCAGTAAGACACCACGGGATTATTAGAAGGACCCCATTTTTTTCACCCTATTTTTTCTCTAAATTCGGGTGTGTTTTTTAAATCCGGTGCATCATAGAAACTGAATAATACGGTAAATTATTTGAGTGGTAATAATAAGCAAAATTTCTAAAAAAAAAAAAAAAAAGCAGCAGAGACTATGAAAAGATCTATGGTGGCCTGTTTGGTGTCATATACTTTAGTTGCTTATAATAATGGTGTTTAGCTGCTGCCCAAATTATTTTGGTAGGTTTGTAAGGTACAGGATTAAAGTCTTTTCTATGCCATTTTTTTCAGCTACACACATAACATCCCTTCTCAAAATCTAAACTAAACTTGACATAATTTCAGATAGACTTATGGCCTTGTTACTGATGGTTTTGAGCCTTAAAATGTAGGAAACATTTTATTTAATTGATGAGTGGTAGGGGTCTTGTTAGGACCAGGACCGATCTGCTGAATCTTATTGCCAAATGGCATCTAGAGTATTTCTCCTGTAATATATGTTATGTGGTTTACATGTTCTAGTTTCTCCTTAATAGCATTCTTGTCTGGTTCATTTGTTATCTCTGGTTAGTTTATAGCCATTTTTTCCATTTTACGCTATTCACATATAGCAGTGATCAGTGCATGTAAAGAAAATGACATATAATCATCTTGTGATTGGCTGCTCATCTTGTGAGTAATAGTATGGAAAAGATGCACACTTTTACCTTAATTCAAAGACAGACTTGTACAGTCTGAATATGTGGGAAGTTTGAGGGATGCAATTATGACGTCATTTCACAGTGTCTTATTTTGGGATTTAATGCAAGTGTATTTGCCTTATAATTAGAGATAGGAGAAGCAATTCACAGTACTCTGACCATTGGCCAGGTCAATACTGTGTGACCACTGGATGAGAGGCCTTCAAATTGCCTTACCTTTCAGTATTCCTGGCTCTTCTTTTCATTAGCTAGGACTGGTGCAATTTCATTATTGCAGCATGATGCACACACAATGTCAAACCACTCTAGATAATCAAAAAGGAAGCTGACAAGGCCAGAAGGTATGGAGATTCACAGGTCCACCATCCAGTGGTCACAGAGTACTAAAGTAGCTGATGGCCCTGTGGAATTGTGCCGCCCCCGTGCCAGCAGCCGGCGCTGCTCGGGTCCAGGCCTGCTGGGGTGGTGGCTCGAGGGCCTCCTGACCCGGGGGTCTCGCGGACACGCCGAATAAAAAGGGGGGACATAAATGTACGGGCTATTATTATTATTATTATTATTATTATTGTTTATTTATAGAGCACCATTGATTCCATGGTGCTGTACATGAGGGGGTTACATACAGAATACATGTACACGTTACAATAGACAGACTAGCACAGGGGGAAGAGGGCCCTGCCCTTGCGGGCTTACATCCTAAAGGATTTTGGGGAGGAGACAGTAGGTGGGGTGTAGGTGGGGCGGCAGCTCCGCACGGTGGTGGGGCGGCAGCTCCGCACGGTGGTGGGGCGGCAGCTCCGCACGGTGGTGGGGCGGCAGCTCCGCACGGTGGTGGGGCGGCAGCTCCGCACGGTGGTGGGGCGGCAGCTCCGCACGGTGGTGGGGCGGCAGCTCCGCACGGTGGTGGGGCGGCAGCTCCGCACGGTGGTGGGGCGGTGAGGTCATTGTAGATTATAGGCATTTCTGAACAGATGAGTTTTCAGGGTCCGTTTGAAGTTTGCAAGTGTAGTAGATAGTCTGACGTGTTGAGGCAGTGAGTTCCAGGAGACTGGGGATGCTCGGGAGAAGTCTTGGAGTCGGTTGCATGAGGAGCGAATGAGAGAGGAGGATAGAAGGAGATCTTGGGAGGACCGGAGGTTACGTTTTGGAGTGTAGCGAGAGATTAGTTCAGAGATATATGGAGGAGACAGATTATGGATAGCTTTGTAGGTCAGTGTTAGTAATTTGAATTGGATACGGTGGAAGATTGGGAGCCAGTGGAGGGACTTGCAGAGAGGAGAAGCGGGGTGGTATTGAGGAGAGAGGTGGATCAGTCGGGCAGCAGAGTTAAGGATGGACTGGAGAGGGGCGAGTGTGTTAGCAGGGAGACCACAGAGGAGGATGTTGCAGGCTAGGCCGTAGTAAGTTTGTGACGCCACCCACAGTGTGTGGTGAAGTGGGACACTACCGCTGCTGTTGTAGGGCACCCGGGGGAGATGTTGTGCAGCTAGTTGTTTACCCCTCCGTGGGTAGGGATGGTGGCCCCGGGACCTGGTGTCTCTGTGCAGGGTATAGCGACCGCAGGGAGTGTTTGTGTACTCACAGTTAATAAACCACACAAGTCTCTGGTAAACCAAGGTGCTGGTGGCCGGTGCCGCGGCCGGTTGCATTCGGGTCCCCCACCCGGCTGGTGGTTTCTATCCTTTTCTCTGCACTGTTTTGTGTAAGGTGGACTTCCTAGCATGAAACTCAGGAGTCCGCTCCCGGATGGATGTGGCCTAAGCAAACGCTGGCCCGTGGGATCTATGGGCCCTGGTGGTGATCTCTTATCCCTATCGGTGGGCTGTTGTCTTCTATGAGGGACTTTAGGTGGGACACGACCTCTAGTCCTGGCCTCAATCGGTGAATTAAACCAGTCCGCTTATTTCCGCTTCTGGCTTCAGGGTCTGAGTACCCCCCTTTGTGCTATGGTTTCCGTGTCGGTTCACCATGTCGGTACCGGCGGGCTACAGCCCTGTCCCAGTCCACATCGGTTCTGTCGAGCCGTCTTCCCGTCTCCTGCTGACGGAGACCACCATCTGCCTCCTAGCCAGTGGCACCAGGGCTCCTAACCTGGTACCGTTCAACTTGAACTTTTCTGCTGGAGCTACACTTAGCTCCAGCCCACACTCCTCTCCAAACTCCATTCACTAACTCCCTACTGTTTTTGCCGCCCCGGGCTGCCTGGACCCCTGGGTGGGTGTGTCCCAACCGCTTGGTCACGCCCACTGGTGTGGCTATCTTTCCCTAAGGGGAGTGACTAGGGTTTCTAGGTTGGCTGAATGTTTCCTAGTGAGGGAAGGTGTTATGCAGGGGCCTATTTGTGACTACCTGGTTTTGCCAGGGCATCACAGAATCCTGCAAATTAATTCCACCACCTCTACTTATAAAGTAATACAATATTTACAAGCAAGTTTTGTTTTCATGACATCAATTCTGAAAAAATGTTGCTTCTTATTAAATAATACCTCGGTATCTGATCTGTGATATACTGCAGTAACATTGCCTCAATAACAGCCTTTTTTTTATTCTTCACACACTACAAACAAGAAGGGCAGTTTAATACCTCTTTGTAGTAATTTAGTTATTAAAGAAAACATCTGAAACCAAGGCTTGTGTTCTTCCTGTATATTGAGACTGACAAGCTATAATTTCTTAAAAAAAAAAGACAAAAGAAAAGCCTCTACAATCTGAGAACTTAAATACAACTTTTTACCTCACAGTGTAAAAAAAAGTAAATTCAATTTTTGCTTTCTTCCTCATTTTAATAGTCTAATATCAGACCTGTACAAGACACTTCAATACCGATATTGGTTACCATTAGTCACTATTTGTTTCCTCTGGCCAGATAGGCATAGATCACTTGGATATTAATAAGGCTGGGATTGTGTAAAAAGTTCAAAAGTGGTTTGTACCGACCTAGGAGACTTCAGAGCGTTATACATGTCTTTTCCAAGCTATTAGTCTTTGTTGTATTGAGGTTCAAAGTAAAATAAAATTTGGGGGGAAAATTGGGGGCAGCTCGCAAATTCAAATTGTAAAAACTCATCTCTAAGGCTTAGAATAATATAAATGATCCAACACTTTGTGCCTAGCTTGAAAATTAGGAAATCTGGTATCAGGTAAATGATATTCATAAATAACCTGTTACGTGACTTCTCGTCAACGAAGAACTAGATTCCTGGAAAAATTAAGATATTCTAACTCCTAAGTAACTACGATACAGCTTTCCTTCAGCATACTGTTTCTATGGAAACTATGTAGCCAATGACCTGGGAACAAGCAATTCTATGAAACTACAGAAAGAAGAAAAGTCTGCAGAGATCTTAAAGTGGTAACTTTTGCAAACCTTTTGTGGAAAATAGCCATATAAAGCCATATACATCTCGTTAGCTATTTATTTTTCCTAAATGCTAAAAATACAACTTGAACTCATCAATGTTATTTTCCCTATTCATATAATAAAATATAAAAATAAATAATAAATAATAATAATAATAATAATATAATAAAAACAACTATGACTAATAAAGTAAGAACACATCATGATGTGTTTTTCATTATCAGAAAAATGTACATATTTTCCACTATATATAGTGTATATATACTGTGTGTATGTATATATAGCGTATATAAAAAAAAAATATATATATATATAACTTTTTTCTTTTTTTTCAAACATATTAAAAGTCAAACAGACAATTACCAGTAAAAATAAATGAGTGCTCAATCATTAACCATTTTTTTTCCCCTTATGGTTTCGTAGACTTAACATCTGAAGTGTGAATATATTCCCTTGCAAGGTCTTTCTCAAATGTCTGATCTCAGGCAGGGAATTAGTTCCCGTTGCCTTGACATTACCTTGAAGATACTGCGCCGTTATGCAACTACCAACTGTAGTATTAGTATCTTAATATAGGCTCCATGGCCTGGGTTCAACTAGTTACACCCTCAGATATGCTGTGTGTTTTCCATTCAGCGGAACATAGTTTTATGGTTTAACCCTAGAGATATAGCAATTCTTTAAACAGCACTGGTCATGTTTAAGGATCTATAAATTTAAAAGAAATGTATTAATTATACCATTTTAACCCCTTTACGAGCATGGACGCACTGCTACGTGCAAAGTTGTGTACCTGCCTTTGATGTGTATCTTTCCCTAAACATGTCCGCTCATCGGACCAGCCGACATGTGCCTCTAACAGCTGCGGGCGGATTAGAGATCTGCCCACTGCTGTTAACCAGTTAAATCTCACTGTCAATCTCTGACCGTGGGATTTAAAATGCGCCGGAGGGGAGCAAGCCATTGCAGATGCTCTGCTCTGTATAGCAGAAGCAATTGGACAATAGCTGGTTTAAGTCTCATAAGGGTACTAGTAAATACAATAAAAAGTGAGAAAACCGTTTTAAAAAATATGAAAAAACAAACAAAAAACCCACAAAAGTTCAAATCACTCCATCTTTTGCCCCATTAAAAATAAAACAATTATTTAAAAAATATACATTTTTGGTCAGAAATGTCCTATCTGTCAAAATATAAATTACATTTATCTGATCAGAAACAAAAAAAAATTCAATGCACTAGAATTAGTTTTTTTGGGCTGCTGCAACATTATAATAAAATACAATAAGAGGCAATCACAACATCGTATCTACTCCAAAATTATATCAGTAAAAACATCACTTAGAGCACAGAAAATATTAGTAGACACTGATGAACCTATGCAAATTGGTACTTGACAAGAGCCCAGAGAGGGAACTGTACTAGGAGTATCTTCTCATTTCTGTTTATACTGTGGTTCTTCTGGCCACATTATGGTTCAGTGTTTCAAATTAAATAATGAACTTCTTAAGAAAAAAAAAGAAACTAAGGTGTAGGGATGCAGGTTCTAAGAATCCAAGATTGTCTTTCATACATACATCTGTTTATTTCTTGCAGGTGTCCCTGTAGACTAAATCTGGTTTTATGGTTACTCCTGCATTTGTAGAATTAGGATCTGCCTTGAATCTTATTGACTGTGATTTCACTATAGACTGTGGGTACAATATCTCTAGTCTCGGTCTTCCCATTCAAGTTTCAGTGATTGATATTTCTCTCCTTTCCTATATTACTTCTAAGGTTAAGATTGTAGAATGTGTTCATGAAGGTTGGCTTGGTACACTCAGAATCCATTTCGTTCATGATTTTTCCTTTTTTACTTACTAAAATAGTGTTGGGCTTACCCTGGTTTGTTAAGCACAATACAACTGTCAATTGAGAGACCCATGACATTAGGTCCTGGAGTGATATTCGTTTCTCTGGATATCTATTGGGATCCTTGGATTCTGTGAGGTCTCACCTTGCAGAATTCATTCAGGACTTAGATGATGTTTTTTTCTGAAACTGAGTGAGATGTTCTTCCGCTGCATAGGACATATGATTGCGTCACTGACTTCATACCTGGTGCTAAAATGCTTAAATCTTGTTTGTTTAACTTCTTTTTTTCCTGAGGAGGAGGCTTTGAAAGAGTATGTTCAAAACAGTCTAGCCAAGGGTAATATACGGCCTTCCACCTCTCCAGTCATCATAGGGATCTTTTTTGAAAAAAGAAAGATTGTGGGTTGCTTTCTAAAATTGATTTTAGAGGGGCATATAACCTCATACGTTTTTGGCAGGTTGATAAGGGGAATACCAATTTCAATACGCCTGAAGGTCATTTTGAATATTTGGTGATCCTACTCAGGTTGACCAATGCTCCTGCAGTTTTACAAAACTTCATAAATAACATTTTTTGCTCTCTGCTGGGTAGATTTGTGGTGATTAATTTGGATGCCATATTGCTTTGCTTGTGTTCTTGAGAAAAGCATCATAAGCATGTTTGACAGTTCCTTCAAATTCTATGTGATAACCATTTTTTTGTCATTAAACTGGAAAAATGGCAATTTGAGCTTCAGCCCGTACATTTCCTAGGAAATGTGGCCTCTGTATTGGAGTCTCAGTTGGATCCCATTAAGGTACAGTCCGTCCTTGATTGGGTGCAACAGAGTTTCATGGCTGTGAACAGTTTAGATGTCATTGTCAATCTTTGACAGCGACATCTAATTAGAACACGTTACTGCTCGCACATACTGACTCCCATCAGCATACCATGATATGATTGCAAGGTGTCGATGGGTTATCATGGCAGGTAGGTATTCAGGGGCCTGATGATGACCTCCCATTGCGCCATTTTGGTCTTCCTTTGAAGCTCAACTAAACACTCAGCTTCATAAACGATTGTAGTATTTATAGTATATATAGTATATAGTATATAAAGTTTGTATGTATATGTGATAAGAAGATCACAAGATAAGTCCCCTGTGGGGACTAAAAAATTAGGTAAAAAAAAATTAGTTTTTCAAAAATATAAAAGTTTGAATCAGCCCTCATTACCACCAGAAAAAAATGATAAAACATTTTGTATTCAGCCGATCTGTAAATTCTGGAAGGGTAAAAAAAAATATATGGTTTTTCGATCCCTATAAATGAGGGGATCTTTTGAAATTCAAATTTGTCAGTTTTGCCAAATTTCTCCCCAAAAACTTGTTTTCCAGCAAATAAATTTGCAAAAGTAGCATAATTAAAAACCTCTAATTGCCTGCAAAATACGTGAAGAACACTGTGAAATCCCCTTGGAGTCAATCGAACGTGTTTTGGAATGCAAACACCGCTTTTCTAATGTCCAAATGACATCCACCTAGCTGACTAGGGGAAAATGGATGGTAAATAGAGGTAACCAACAGCATGTTTCACAAAACACTGCAGTATCAGACCTTTCAGGCTTCCTAAATTGTATAAATGATCTATTTGGGGGGGGGGGAGGTGGCAGATGCATGCATTGCTGTTATTTGCAGACAGATGGTACAAACGGAAGGAGCCGTGATTAGTGATGGGCGGATCGGGACTGTAAAAGTCCGGATACTTGCGGTTTCAAAAGTATACGGGTGCCGTCCCGGGCCCAGAGTTCTCATGGAACTCCAGCTAATCATCCCGATTCAGCAAGTCAGGAAGTAAAAAACAAATACAAGGAAAAATAAAAATAAAGCAAGCGCTCTCTACTTACCGAGTTTCCAGCTGTAACTGCTTCCGGACCGCTCACTCTTCTTCTGGGGCTGCTTATTAGGCTCATACATATTTACGACAATCCTGGAATCTGTGATTGGTTGCAATCAGATGCACCTTTAGCCTGTGTGACAGCATTTGACTGCAACCAATTACAGACCATGTCTCGAGTCACTATTGTGGCATAAATATAAATAAATAAATAACACGGCGTAGAGTCCCCCTATATTGTGATACCCATCACAGATAAAGCATACAGCTACAGGCTGCATCCCCCAGTCATGCGCTTATCTTGGTTGTGTATCAAAATAAAATGGAACCACATGCAGCTTTTTTTTTTTTTTTTAATTATTTAAATAAATAATTAAAAAGAAACATTGTGCGGTTCCCCAATTTTGATACCCAGCAATGATAAAGCCTGACAGCTGGGTGCTGGTATTCTCAGGCTGTGAGACCCATACTTATTGGGCCACCATCTGAAAAGTAGCAGCCCGCAGCCACCCGGGAGTTGTCACATCCATTAGATGTGACAATTCTGGAACTTTACACAACTCATCCGTTTTCTGCCAGGAGGTGAAAATTTGGTGCTGAAATCTGGTGCAGACATTTCAGTACCAAATTTGCACCTCCTGGCAGAAAACTGCACTGAAATGGCTTCAAAACCGTTTTTTTTTTTTACATTTTTGGGCAAAGAGATAGAAATTTAAATTTAAATTTTTACACCATATTCATGGACCCAATCTACACCTCCTGGCAAAAAAAAAAAAAAGCATCAAAACTATAAGTGGTACATCAAAACAAGTAGTGATGCGATTTTTTTTTTTTTGCCAGGAAGTGTAGAATGAGTACAGGAATATGTTGTCAAAACCATAAAGAAAAACCCCTAAAATTACTATTTTAATAGTTTCATTTTAAAACAGATAATCCCCACAAATTAACAAAACACACAAAAAGGACAATAAATCCCCAAAGATTGACACTTGGCCACTAAGGAGGGGGTTCTTGTGAGTCCACCAATTATGTAGCAACTGAACAAGAGAAAAATAGCCTATGTGGCCTAAGTAAGGCGATCAATTGTCCAAATCCAAAAACCAATTAACATAAATGCCCATAATCAATATCTGATAAAGGTATAGTTACGTATCACTCCTGTAGCAGTGCAACAGGGGTGTGGCCAAGTGATCACCTAGTCTGGCCCTACCTGGCCGCGGAGGTCGGCACCCTGTAACCAAACGTAATGGCGCCCCCACTCAACGAGGACTCACCCTTCTTTCCCTCCGCTGTTCTCAAGTGCAGCTGGGCTGGAAAAGGGGGAGTGCAGGGAAGTTGCACTGCATAATACTTAGTAACCAAACAGACACACACAGTACATTTAGGCAATAGAATTATGTTGGAATGGTGTTTTAAATGGACCATGTAATTATACAATATACCTCAAGGGACAGTAACATTCACCATAAATACAATGTTGAGTGCAACAGATCCAAAGCAAGGTAAAGCTCCAATTATGTCCATGAAGTGTTGTGTTACCCAGACATGCATATAGGGTGTAAGAAGACCGTTATTATGCCAACCAATCCTCCGTAAACACAGCAGGATCCTCCTGTAGAATACTTAAAGGGGGAGGCCACTAGTTATCCACAATTCTCAGTAACACTCAGAGATGTATTTAAACCCAATTGAGCTGTAAGGCAATAAATAAGTCACACTTCCCAATCAAAGGGTCTGACAACACAATATGCCCATATAGTATATGGCATCAAGAGGGTAATAAGGAGAAAAATGCTTCACAGAAGATAATATGCAGACACTTCATGGAAGGCAAATAAAATTAGAGCAACCAATGAGGATATACAAAGCATGGTCCAAGTAATCTAATTACTTGGACCATGCTTTGTATATCCTCATTGGTTGCTCTAATTTTATTTGCCTATTACTTGGACCATGCTTTGTATATCCTCATTGGTTGCTCTAATTTTATTTGCCTTATTACTTGGACCATACTTTGTATATCCTCATTGGTTGCTCTAATTTTATTTGCCTTCCATGAAGTGTCTGCATATTATCTTCTGTGAAGCATTTTTCTCCCTATTACCCTCTTGATGCTATATACTATTTGGGCATATTGTACTATCAGATCCTTTGATTGTGAAGTGTGACTTATTTATTGCCTTACAGCTCAATTGGGTTTAAATACATCTCTGAGTGTTACTGAGAATTGTGGATAACTAGTGGCCTCCCCCTTTAAGTATTCTACAGGAGGATCCTGCTGTGTTTACGGAGGATTGGTTGGCATAATAACGGTCTTCTTACACCCTATATGCATGTCTGGGTAACACAACACTTCATGGACATAATTGGAGCTTTACCTTGCTTTGGATCTGTTGCACTCAACATTGTATTTATGGTGAATGTTACTGTCCCTTGAGGTATATTGTATAATTACATGGTCAATTTAAAACACCATTCCAACATAATTCTATTGCCTAAATGTACTGTGTGTGTCTGTTTGGTTACTAAGTATTATGCAGTGCAACTTCCCTGCACTCCCCCTTTTCCAGCCCAGCTGCACTTGAGAACAGCGGAGGGAAAGAAGGGTGAGTCCTCGTTGAGTGGGGGCGCCATTACGTTTGGTTACAGGGTGCCGACCTCCGCGGCCAGGTAGGGCCAGACTAGGTGATCACTTGGCCACACCCCTGTTGCACTGCTACAGGAGTGATACGTAACTATACCTTTATCAGATATTGATTATGGGCATTTATGTTAATTGGTTTTTGGATTTGGACAATTGATCGCCTTACTTAGGCCACATAGGCTATTTTTCTCTTGTTCAGTTGCTACATAATTGGTGGACTCACAAGAACCCCCTCCTTAGTGGCCAAGTGTCAATTTTGGGGATCTATTGTCCTTTTTGTGTGTTTTGTTAATTTGTGGGGATTATCTGTTTTAAAATGAAACTATTAGAATTGTAATTTTAGGGGGTTTTCTTTATGGTTTTGATGTCAATCACCCCTCCGTTCACAATTTATGGTCTTTTTACAGGAATATGTTGTAAAAATTTCAGCACCAAATCTGCATCTCTTGGCAAAAAAACGAAGTTTTCTGCCAGGAGATGCAGGGAAGGTTACTAAGTTTAATGAGGTCATCTCAGTTGGACTGTGGGAACCTCTAGCTGTGACTGCAAATAACCTGAGTGACGCCCGCTGATCGCTGCAGCTTAGTTTTTGCCTGAAGCTCACAGCAGGCAGTCATTGTTCTACGGCCGTGGGCTGTGCCTTCAGATGAAGCAGAGCTGGAATCGTCATGGGACCTCGTGTGTAATACGTTGGACCTGGATGGTTTTGAGGTTATTAAATTGGTAAAAGAGGATTTTTTTGTATTCTATTTCAAATAAAGGATTTTTCTGTGTTTGTGTTTTATTTCTTTTCACTTACAGATTACTAATGGGGGGGTCTGATAGACACCTCCAATTACTAATCTAGGGCTTAGTGGCAGCTGTGAGCTGCTATTAACCCCTTATTACCCTGATTGGCAGCGCACTATGGCAATTGGGAAGAGCTAGGTACAATTCCGGGATTGACACATTTAATAGATGCAGGTGGCTGCGAGCTGGTATAATTAGGCTGTGGCCCCAATAAGCATGAGTCTCCACATCTTGAGAATACCAGAATCCAGTTGTCAGGCTTTATCATGGCTGGGTATCAAGATTGGGAGACACCGTATGCCATTTTTGTAAAAAAAATTCTTTAAATAATAAAAAAGCCACATGCGGTTCCTCCTTTTTTGATACACAGCTAAGATAAGTGCATGGCTGGGGGCTGCAGCCTGTAGCCATATACTTTATTTTTGCTCGGTGGACCCTAGGCCAATTCATTTATTGTTATACCATGATAGTGATCTGCAGACAGTGTCTGTGATTAGTTGATGTCAGACGCTGTCATTCAGGCTGGGGGCAGGTCTGATTGCAACCAATCACAGATACTAGGACTGTCGGTGGGCGGAGAAAGCAGTGAAAATGCATGAAGGTAAATGAGCAGCAGCAGTAGAAGAGTGAGCGGCCTGGAAGAAGTTAAAGCCAGGCTGGAATTTCTTTTTAAGTCCGGCTAGTCCCGCCGATCCCAGATATCTGCGAATTCACCCATCACTAGCCGTGATATTTCTACTTAATTGGGTGGAACATTTATAACTGTCTGGGGGGTATAAAAAGCTTTGCACCTTGCTAAATGAAGAAGAGCACTGCACTTTTTTGAATGTGTGTAAGTGAAAAAAATTATCCCTTTTCTGTTGTCCAAAGCTGGTTTGCTAATCAAGGGATTCACTGCTCAATTATATTATTTCAGTACATCAAATAGAAGATCTGTTCAATGAAAAAATGTACTTATCTCAAAAATAACCTTTAGTACTTCATTTAAAAATAACACCCTATTGGGAACATTTTATAGAAAACATATTTTTTTTAAAAAAATAGCTATGAGGGTAGACCAGGTTGGATGGACAAAATTTATGTTATATATATATATATATATATATATAAAACATAAATTTTGTATATATATATATATATATATATATATATATATATATATATACACACACACACACACACACACACACACATCTATACAGATAGAGAGACAGAGAGAAAGAGAGAGATAATTTTAGTATGTCTCCAGTGGGCCCTTCCTTGTCATAGAGATTGGCATGTTAGATTTCGCAAATGGCGCCCCTGCTAAGCGTCAGCTAACCCTGGTGTTCTCTAGTTGCCCCTATGTTAGTTGAGGGTTAACAACGTGGCGCCCCTGACCTGGTCAGGCACCACTGAGTACTGCACCCATGCTGAGGACAGTACAACACAGGTAATCCAGAAGGCTGACCGAGGTGTGGTTACACAGGCGCATAGTAACCAGGTCTCCCACATGGACCTTTGAAGGGGCCTCTGGGGAATCCAGGAGGGGGCATGGCCTCCATCTCCACTCAAGGGGTGTGGTAGAGAGCCTGGTTGCAGAGTTGCGGAGGCAGGCACAGGGGGAAGGGAGCAGTGAGCCAGTCTGACGTAAAGCTCAGGAAGAGCAGTCGCAAGGAGGAAACCTGAAGGCTGTCACTAGTCAGACACTACAGGTGCAGTGGTTACTGATGGAGGACAACGGTCACCTGGTAGTGCCGCCCGAAATCCACCTAAGACCGGAGTGCAGAGGGGTGGCTGAGTACGGGGACTGCCAGGAGAGGACCAGGCCACACGGGGTTACAGGTCCCCAGCGCAGGGTCCCATTCAGTTGGCCTGCCAAACCTGTAGGTGGGGGTACTTCATACCCTTCACCATAACACCACAGAGTCCGGAGCCACATAGCAACGAGAGGGCCCATAGTTCACAAGAGGCAAGCAGCCGGAGTGACCTGGTCCAAGCTACAAGCAGACAGGCCAAAAAGAAGGGAGAACAGGCAGAAGCAACTTCCCTGGGTGACCCCATAGGACTACAAGTCTGGATCACCACAAAAACACAAGGGCTAGGAAGGCGAGTCAGTAGCCACCCTCACAAGTCAGCCTGAAGGAATTCTTGGTTCCACCTGTTTATCACAGCTTCGCCCGAGTTACTCACCCCTGCCACCTGAAAGTGAGTAAAAACCCTGAAAGACATTCTTGCTGTGCGTGTGAGTCATTCTGCGACCTGTGGTTCCACACACCCAAACCGAGCCCTGGGGCCAGCCTCACTCTCGGGAAGCTATCACATCTAACTGCTCCTACCATCATCCCCAGGCATATGGACAATGCATAGTGCCTCAGTCTGAGAGGGAAGAGCAAAATTTATTCACCCCCTATCAGACTACTCAGACTATCACATTAGGTGAGTGTCACCCATGGACAAGAGGATGTCCTGGGCATGGCGCATTACAGAGGTACAACTGGCATAGAAAGGGAGAGGAAGGCCATGACGATAGGGAGCGGGGGTTGGGACACCTCCTGACACTAACCTGTGTCTGAACCATGAGCTCCCCTAACTGCCCTATGCGAGTCCTTCTCCTTGTCGTTGTCATGTGCCTTGTCCTTATCTGTTCCGCTACTCACCCTGGCTAGTACAAAGCTGGTGAGTGCATTAGACTTCACCTCTACAAAAGATTGACACAAGGGAAGGCAGACAGACAGGGCTACATTTCAACTTCAAAACTGCAGCCAGACATCAGGGCTGCAGGCAATAGGATTCCAGCAGCTGTAAGAAGCTACCTTATTCCAAAGTGGTCAGTTCAGAATGATTCTCTATAACTGGCACCATGTGATGGAGCATGTGACTATTTTAGGTGGATGGGAGTGGTCACAAACCGGCGGCTCCATAGATTTAAGTAATAAGGGATTACCAGTAAGGAAGTAACCCTTGCTGCACCAAAAGAATGCAACTACTTTTAAAACCCAGTGTCCCACAAGGCAATGTGAGTCTCAGATCCCAAACCTGTCATAAGTCTCCCAAGGACAGTAGACCCTCGTGACAGTGAGATGCTCATGTCTTCTCATGTAGGAGTTGCCCTGAATACGGCGGTTCTGAGTGATGGTTTACACAGGACTATGTACTGCTGAGAATGATGATTTTTAAGTAAGCTTATAATTCATTTAAACTGATGAACGAGTATGTTTCTCACTCGTCAGGTGCTTGGCAGCCTGCTTACACTAGCTGATTACATTATTGACTTACAGATCTGTTACCTAATGACAAATTTGAATAAACCTGCGAACTTCATCCGTTTGGGAACAGAGACATTCCTTCAGTACAAAAATTGTATGCAACACAGAGGTAATACAAATGTCACCTTATTATTCAGTGCCTTTTTGATACTCTTGCTGTAAGTGAAGAGTGTGAGTACAATGGGTAGATATCTCATTGACACAAAGCATACAGTACAGTTCTGAAATCACACTTGGTAGAAGAGAGAAAAAATAGATTGTATAAAATATTTCTGAATTGATTGCGGAATAAGAACTGGTTTTTGGTTGGTATTCCGTAAAGCATCAGGATCAGAAATAAAGGCTCTCCATACCACTCATTAGACTATCTGCGTGTGATCCAGGTGACAGATCCTCTTTTGTTAATTACAAGTGTAACTGACAGGAGTACGCAGAAATATTAAAATGAAAATTAATAAACATCCATTTGTGAGCTCCCCCAGCTCTGATAATTAGCTTACTAAGCAAACTATTAGGCATTCCAATCAAGTCGGCTATCATGTAAAATTCCCAGTCAGCACGCTAATGACAGGCTCCGCACCAGCGCTGTGTTTATTTGGTGACTGCTGGGGGAATGACAGACTGCAGCTCAGTGTGATTATTATTTTTTGTTATATCTACGACAGCTAATCTTTTACCACAACAGCATTCAAAGTTACAATTTTCATTTATGACTCGCTACAGAATAAAGCGGGCTTTACATGATACAACACATCTAACGATGTGTCGGCGGGGTCACTTCGTAAGTGACGCAGATCCGGCATCGTTAGTGGTGTTGTAGGGTGTAACAGCTACGTGTGACTGCGATTGAACGTAAAACCGTTCATCGCATACACGTCGTTCATTTCCTAAAAATTGCACGTCGGGTTGTTCAATGTTCCCGAGGCAGCACACATCGCAGCGTGTGACACTCCGGGAACGATGAACAGATCTTACCTGAGTCCCGCCGGCAATGTGGAAGGAAGGAGGTGGGCGGGATGTTTACCTCCCGCTCATCTCCGCCCCTCCGCTTCTATTGTCCGGCTGCCATGTGACGTCGGTGTGACGCCGAACGTCCCTCCCACTCCAGGAAGTGGATGTTCGCCGCCCACATCGAGGTAGTATGGAAGGGTAAGTACGTGTGACAGCTTTTAATCGATTGTGCGACACGGTCAACAAATTGAACGTGCCGCACATACGATGGGGGCGTGTCCCATCGCATACGATATCGTATGCTTAATTGAAAGGTGTAAAGCAGGCTTTAGATAAGCATAGACAATCGAAAAGAAAAAAATCTTAAAATGTGAAGGTAAATTATCTGTATTCTAAAGATGTTTCAAAGAACTACATATGCAGAAACAATAAGATCAAAACAATCCTAAACTCTTTAATGCATGGATAGCTGAAGAGACACCAATTCCAAAAATGTCATTATCACCAAAAAACAACAGCTCAAGGCATAAAAAATAAGCCATCACACAGCCCCAAATGTGGAAAAATAAAAACATTACAGGTCTAGTAAAATGGCAACAAAAGACTTTTTTTTCTTATAAATTTTTCCCAAAATTTCATTACTTACATAAAAAATAACTATACATGTTTGGTATCTAAGTATCATACTGACCTGGAGAATCATACTGCCAGGTCAGTTTTACCATATAGTGAGCATGGTAAATAAAAAAACTAAAAAACAATTGTGGAATTGCATTTTTTTTTGCAATTTCACAGCACTTGGAATTTTTTTCCTGTACATTATATAGTAACATTAAGGCCATGTACACTAGAAAATGACTTTTTCTCAAGGAAAATCCAGACCCTCTGAAAGAATCCTGCACCTGCGGTAAAAAAACGCACCAAAACCGCAACGAAATACGCATCAGGTTTTGCCGCGATTTTTCCACAGTTTTTCCGTAGGTTGGTCCCTACGAATTTTTACCATTACTTATGGTAAAAACCGCAGGTACCTGCGGAAAAGAAGTGACATGCTCATTAATTCCACAGCGGAAAATCCGCGGGTAAATCCGCAGGTATAAAAAAAGCGCAGTGTGTGCACAGCATTTTTTTATACCCATAAGTTTTGCTAGGGAATGACTGCAGAAATGTTAGACACATTTACTGCAGCAAATCCGTGGCAAATCTGCTGTAAAATCTGCGGTAAATCAGCAGCGTGCGCATATAGCCTAATGGCTTCTTTCAAAAAGTACATAAAAGAGCAACAAAAAGAGAAACATAATTTCTCCCCAAAAAAAATCAACAATTACAGCAACATGAGGGCAACAGTCTTTACCTGCCCCGGCCAAAGGATCTAATGCCCTGACAGGATGCAGCAAAACCCCCCAATGAAAATGGAGGCATCACAGGTGCAAAACACTGATGGAGCAAACACTCACATATTGCATTGGTGGTAATTGCTTGGCGATAGAATTGCACACAAAATAAACTTGTATAGGGCGCCAATCGCAGTTGTAAGGTTAATGGCAGTATTCCTTGCCAGCAAGCAGGCCTAGTACCAGCTCAGGTGTTTCTGATCTGGACAACACCCAGTCTCTTTATATACCCTCTGCTACCAGCAGACAGGGATGGTTATTCTTGATTCATTTGGATGCTGGTTTTGGAGCTGTAGGAACCTCTCTGCTGAAGTTGCTGGTGTGGCTGAAATTGTGGTACTGACTGCAGCAATCTGTTGTGGTGTTTTCCCCGCGTCTGTCTTCCTTACTCGATGTGTTGTTTCAGACCAGCGGTGAGGCTAGCGTCCGTCACCTGCCCACTCCGTAGCCAGGGACTATCGTAGGGTTGTCTCAGAGCTTAAGGTCTTGGCTCGGAGACAGGTGAGAAACCTGTATAGGAACTGACTAGGAGTGCAGGGTACAGTGGCAGATAAGTGAGGAGCTGCTTATCTCCCTTCTCACTAGTGCTAGGGCCCACCATTGTTAATGTGCCCCCAGTGTATTCCTTGTTTGTCTTGGTGCTACACCTGATTTGTTGTGTATTTGGTGTCACGCTGGACCTCTCCTAGTCCATGCATGACAGCCCCGATGCAAAATTTGGACAGGGGCACCCACCAGCATGTTGATGAGATGTTGATACATTTCTAAATCCTTTAAAGATGTGTGCTTGCTCACAACACACACACACACACACACACACACACACACACACACACACACACTCTGTAAAAATACAGACTACAAATAAAATAAATAAATCTCATAGGAAACACAGCAATTAAAAACATTTTTAGGTAATACTTCTAAATAGTCAAAGAGTTACCAAATAACAAATGTCACCATATTATTTCTGAACAAATTCGCTATACCAAAACTAATGTACTGACATGCAATGAAAGTACTTCATCACCACATGGTTAATGAATATAACCAATATTATGTAACTGAACACATTTACTGAAACCAATAATACCACATACAACGGATAAATACCGTTATATCATGACCAGACCACATATTACCACCACATAGTAATTGAGTAATATCACCATACTGATCATTACCATAAACAATACTGATGACACTAATATTACCACCAGTGATGTTATACAGAAAAGCTTTGTAGATCATAAACGGTAAGTGTATTTTATGCAGGTAAATAATGTCACTCGAAAAAAACAAGTCCCAACAGAGAATATCATTCTTCGAGCTCACCATCCAGTGATATAGAGATAACACAGAATTAAGTCTGCAGCAAGTAGGACAGTGGGGTGTACATTAGGATAAAGCATGTGAAACTAAATATCAGAGATTAATTTCATTTTTCTTCTAACTATGTGGACTCCATTGGATTTGATGGACTATGTTGGACTAACATGGGATCTAGATGGTTAATAAAATAGTCAAAAGGAAAATGGTGTAGGGAAGGGTTTTTTATAACAGTACAGTATTTTCGTTTTTGCAGCTCCTTGTAATGGAGTTATGTGACAGACACCTTGAAATTTTTAGCGGTGGAGCGCACTGTCAGCCAGCTCTGTTTTGTCACTTCAAAATTAATACCCCTTCACTACTAATTCACTGCCAATAGTATGACAGAAGAAATTATGGCACTCCCCAACTGCATAAAAAAACTTCCTTTTATTTTCAAACTAAGTGCATATCATTGGAGAAAATTGTATGGTGAAGGACTAGGTAACAGCCCATTTGTGTTCACTGCTTGCACCAGTGAGTTTTTGGTCATTCCCAGAAAGACCATCAATGTGATCGTTGGTCCCTCGGGTGGCTGTAATCTATTATTTTTAGAATAGGAAGGAACCAGCATCTAAGAATCTTGCCTTCCCGAGAGGATCAGTTTTCTGGTGCTGTTTTAGCATGGATGGTTATGAAAATGTGTGCACCCACATAAAGGAATAAATAAATTAAGTTGTTTCCCATGTAAATATTGTATCTTATGTTGTTAACTTCAAAACTTAACCAGCGGCTAAAAACAAAGGCAAATATAAACTGCTTCTATTCAAAAGACAGAAATAAATGGCCTTAGTATAGTGGAATATAAATTGCTTGAGTCTACATAAATGAATACTGAGAAAACAAAACTAATTTGGTTTCCTCTCATTTTACATAGCCAACCAAGATACAAATAACACCAGCCCTGATACTATCAGGATGGGAATGTCCATGGATATTGGTCTCGTCACATACTAAAAACTCCAGCGAGCAGTCACTTCAGATGTGGTTAGTTAAATTGAATGGTCCAGTTCTGAGAGAGACCCAGCTCTTCCCAATACCCCTTGTTTTGGGTGGTTAAATAATTGTGTGTGTGTGTGTGTGTGTGTGTGTGTGTGTGTGTGTGTAAGAGAAAGGGGATGGGGGAGGGGTGACACAACATTGGCTGATACCAAGTTCCAGCAATAGTAGTGGAATTAATCCCTTAACCTCATAACGACGGCCGTACGACTTAAAGCGGCGGCAAAACAGGGTACTTATTCAGATCCCCCGCTTTAAAGCGGCGGCCCGAAAAAGCCCTGTAGCGCCCCCCAGCGACCGAAAATCTCGGGGGTTTCAGCTACCGGTGGTAGCTGAGACCCCCCAGATTATGAATCGGGGTGTTTTTTTTGGACCCCGACCATGTGATCGCCGGTATACACCGTATACCGACGAACACATGAAAAAAAAGAAATGGCCGGTAAAACTGATTTCTTTTTCATCTGACATGATCAAACATGTCAGATGAGAAAGAAATCTAAACCCCTAGTGCCCCCAAAGCCCCTGGTACCGGAGAGTCCCCCCCTCCGGAGCACTCAAAATGGCACCGAAGCGCACAGAAAACTGCAGCCGCCGCCGGCTCTGCAGTCATTTCCCTCCGATCTGAAATGATCAAACATTTCAGATCGGAGGGAAATGTCCTCCCCCTGACCCCTCCTCCGGTACACCGGAGATCTCTGGTCCCCGGAGCCCCCTCCGGTCTCCAGAGCCGCCTCCCCCCTCCGTAGCATGGAAGATGGCGGCGCCGCGCGGCCGCATTCATTCTGCTCTTTCTGCCGCATGTGACACGTCACATGCGACAGAAAGGTGCCCCCAAGTCCCCAGGTCCCGCTAGGTCACCCCCCGTCACCCCCCCCAGCCCCAGCCCCAGCCCCCGGTCATACGTTACCTGTCTGGTGATCCGTCCCGCGATCATGCCGCCTCCTTCTTCAATGCTGGCGGCGCATGCGCAGACAGCGGCTGTCAGCTGGATCCCTGGGACGCTGACGTCGCTGCTGCACAGGCTCTCCACTGTGGACCGGGGGAGAGTGAGTGCAGTAATCAGCAGTCTCTCCATGTGAGGAGTGTGGTCCTCACATGGAGAGACTGCTGTTCCAGAAAATGGGGGGTACGTTCTGTGAGCGTGCCCCTCATATTCTGGAATGAGGTTACTGCAGGTCACTCTGCCCTAAGTTGGACCGGGGCAGTGTGAGTGCAGTAATTCTCAGATTACTGCACCCACACTGCTCATGGAGAGCTTGCTCTTCCAGAAAATGGGGGATACGTTCCCTGAACGTGCCCCCCATATTCTAGAAGATCCAGAGTCGGCGTGGGACATCCAAAATGGATTACAGCGACCGGAATTTCTTTATTTTCAATAAATTGGTAAAAGAGGAATGTTTCGGGGAGTGTTTTTTCAAATAAATTTTTTTTTTGTCTTTATTTTTTTCTATTACTTACTGGGTTAGTGATGTCGGGTATCTGTTCAGATGCCGTGACATCACTAACCCCAGGGCTTGATGCCAGGTGACATTACAGCTGGTATCAACCCCATATATTACCCCGTCTGCCACCGCACCAGGGCGCGGGATGAGCTGGGGCGAAGCGCCAGGATTGGCGCATCTAATGGATGCGCCACTTCTGGGGCGGCTGCGGCCTGCTATTTTTAGGCTGGGAAGAGTCCAATAACCATGGCTCTTCCCCCCCTGAGAATACCAGACCCCAGCTGTCCGCTTCACCTTGGCTGGTGATCTAATTTGGGGGGGCCCCACGTTTTTTTTTTTTTTAAAAAAACGCCTGGGGAGCCCTCCAAATTGATCACCAGACAAGGTGAAGCTGTCAGCTGTGGTTTGCAGGCTACAGCTGTCTGCTTTACCCTAGCTGGCTATCAAAAATAGGGGGGACCCCACGTCGTTTATTTTAATTATTAATTTTTTTGGGGGCTAAATACAAGGCTAGGCACCCTTTAGTGCCACATGAAAGGCACTAAAGGGTGCCAGCTTAGAATATGCAGGGGGTGGGACGTTATATATGTTTGACATTTATCCATTCATCCATTGTAGCATTTTAGGCTGTGCGCCCATAATCGGGATTTGCAGCGTTTTGGGCGCAGAGTGTGTCCATAGTGTGTCCCTGTGTCCATAGCGCTGCATTGTGCAGTAGAAGCACAGTGGAAGGATTTTTAGAAATCCCATGCCCAATGTGCTTCTTTTCTCCGCAGCATAAACCGGCCTGTGGCGCAGCTTCCCGAGCCTCCGCATGTCAATTTATGCTGCGGCGACAAGAGTGTTCTCTGCAGGTAGCATAGAGCTCCACAGCGGCCTGAACCCAAATCGTGGGCATGGGCAGCTGCGTTCTCCCGTGGACAACACTCACATCTCTGCAGGAGGCTGACACTGTGTACTAGACGCCGTGTCGCTGGATCATGGCCACATAGCCTAAAAGTGAGACATTTGTTGCTACAGCAACATTTTTGTGAAGTACCTGTGGATTCAAAATGCTTACTATACTCCTGAATAAAATCCAGTTTCCAAAATGGGGTCACTTGTGGGGGGTTTCTAATGTATAGGTACCCAAGGGGCCCTGCAAATGTGACATGGTGCCCGCAATTTATTTCAACTTTTCCAGAATTCAAATGGTGCTCCTTCCATTCCAAGCCCTCCCATTTATCCAAACAGAGGTTTTTGGCCACATGTGGGGTATCCCTGTGCTCATAAGACAATGGATAACAACCTGTGGGGTCCACGTTTTGTTGTTGCCTCTTGAAAAAGTGAGAAATTTGATGCTGAAGCAACATTTTTGTGAAAAAAATGAAAATTTTCAATATGGCAACCTAAGCTTATCAAATTCTGTGAAGTATTCGTGGATTCAAACTGCTCACTATACACCTAGATAAAAGCCTTGAGGTGTCTTGTTTCCAGAATGGAGTCACTTGTGGGGGACCGCCACTGTTTAGGCACCTCAGGGGCTCTCCAAATGCAACCTGGCGTCCGCTATTGATTCCAGCCAATTTTGCAGTCAAATGGCACTCCTTCCCTTCCGAGCCCTGCTGTGCGCCCAAACAGTTGATTTCCACCACATATAAGGTATCGCCAAACTCAGGAGAAATTGCACAATAAATGTTATGCTGAATTTTTTCCTTTTACTCTTGTAAAAAAAAAAGCTACCTGGTTGAAATAACAATTTTGTGGTAAAATTTTATTTTTTTTTTTTCATGGCTCAACGTTATAAAATTCTGTGAAGCACCTGGGGGTTCAGGGTACTCACCAAACATCTAGATAAATTCCTTGAGGGGCCTAGTTTCCAAAATGGGGTCACTTGTGCGGGGTTTCTGCTGTTTAGGTACCTTAGGGGTCCTCCAAATGTGACATGGTGCCCGCAATCTTTTTCAGCCAAATTTCCTTTCCAAAATTCAAATATTGCTCCTTTCGTTCCAAGCCCTCCCATTTGTCCAAACAAAGGTTTCAGACCACATGTGAGGTATCACCGTGCTCATAAAAAAGTGGTTAACAAACTTTGAGGTCAAATTTTTGGAATTACCTCTTGAAAAAGTGAGAAAATTGATGCTAAAGCAACATTTTTGAGAAAATTATTAAAATTTTCAATATGACAACGTAACGTTAACAAAATCTGTGAAGTACCTGTGGATCCAAAATGCTCACTATACCCCTAGATAGAAGCCTTGAGGGGTCTAGTTTCTAAAATGGTGTCACTTGTGAGGGGTTTCTTCTGTTTAGGTACCTTAGCGGACCTGTAAATGCAACATGGTGCCCGCAATCTATTTCAGCCAAATTTGCTTTCCAAAATTCAAATATTGCTCCTTCTGTTCCGAGCCCTCCCATTTGTCCAAACAGAGGTTTCTGACCACATATGGGGTATCGGCGCACTCATAATAAAGTGGGGAACAAGTTTTGGGGTCCATTTTGTTGTGCTATTTCTTCTAAAAGTGAATAAATTTGGGTTAGAGCAACATTTTTAGGTAAAATTTAATTTTTGCTTTTTTTCATTCCACATTGCTTTTGTTCATGTGAAGCACCTGAAGGGTTAATAAACTTCTTGAATGTGGTTTTGAGTACTTTGGGGGGTGCAGTTTTTAGAATGGTGTCACTTTTGGGTATTTTCTGTCATCTAGGCCTATTGAAGTCACTTCAAATGTGATGTGGTCCCTAAAAAAATGGTTTTGTAAATTTTGATGTAAAAATGAGAAATCGCTGATAAACTTTGAACCCCTCTAACTTCCTAACAAAAAAAAATTTTGTTTCCAAAATTGTGCTGATGTAAAGTAGACATGTGGGAAATGTTATTTATTAACTATTTTGTGTCACAGAAATCTCTGGTTTAACGATATAAAAATTCAAAAGTTGAAAATTGCTAAATTTTCAAAATTTTTGCCAATATTCATTTTTTTTCATAAATAAACGCAAAAATTATTGTCCTAAATTTGGTACTAACATGAAGTCCAATATGTGACGAAAAAACAATCTCAGAATCACCTGGTTCCGTTGAAGCGTTCCAGAGTTATAACCTCATGAAGTGACACTGGTCAGAAGTGCAAAATTTGGTCTGGTCATTAAGGTGAAAATTAGCTCCGTCACTAAAGGGTTAACCCCCAGTCTGTTTTCACAGACCAGGCCCATTTTTTACATTCTGACCAGTGTCATTTTCTAAGTTAACTCTGAAATGCTTTAATGAATCCCAGTGATTCTGAGACTGTTTTCTAAAAAAAATATCTAAAGGTGTCGTGAGCACCTTGATTCCACAAGTGTTTCACAAAATTTTATAACAATGAGCAAACCCATGTGTGGTGGAAAATCACTGTTTGGGCATACTGCAGGGCTCAGAAGGGAAAAAAACAATATTTTGGTTGGATGCCATGTCCCATTTGAAGATCCTCTGAAATGCCAAAACAGCAGAAAACCCCACAAGTAAATACATTCTTGAAAATACACCACTCAATTAATTAATCTAGGATAAGGCCCTGTAATACCAAGATGGGGCCATGTAATACCAAGATGGGGCCATATAATACTAGGATGGTGTAATGCAATACCAGGATGGGGGCCATGTAATACCAGGATGGGGGCCATGTAATACCAGGATGGGGGCCATGTAATACCAGGATGGGGGCCATGTAATACCAGGATGGGGGCCATGTAATATCAGGATGGGGGCCATGTAATACCAGGATGGGGGCCATATAATACCAGGATGGGGCCATATAATACCAGGATGGGGCCATAATATAATATTAGAATGGGGGCCATGTAATACCAGGATGGGGGCCATGTAATACCAGGATGGGGGCCATATAATACCAGGAATGGGCTATATATATACAAATATACAAACATGGTATGGGAAAGATGGTTGTTGAGAGAAAGAAGCTCTTTCCCTTATCACCCAGCTTTCCCATGCTCTGCTATACATCTTTCTCTCAGCATCTAGTTTTGCCATGCTCTGCTATATAGCTTTCTTTCAGCACCCAACTTTTCCATGCACTGCTATACAGTGCCTACAAGTAGTATTCAACCCCCTGCAGATTTAGCAGGTTTGATAAGATGCAAATAAGTTAGAGCCTGCAAACTTCAAACAAGAGCAGGATTTATTAACAGATGCATCTTACAAACCAACAAGTTATGTTGCTCAGTTAAATTTTAATAAATTTTAAACATAAAAGTGTGGGTCAATTATTATTCAACCCCTAGGTTTAATATTTTGTGGAATAACCCTTGTTTGCAATTACAGCTAATAATCGTCTTTTATAAGACCTGATCAGGCCGGCACAGGTCTCTGGAGTTATCTTGGCCCACTCCTCCATGCAGATCTTCTCCAAGTTATCTAGGTTCTTTGGGTGTCTCATGTGGACTTTAATCTTGAGCTCCTTCCACAAGTTTTCAATTGGGTTAAGGTCAGGAGACTGACTAGGCCACTGCAACACCTTGATTTTTTCCCTCTTGAACCAGGCCTTGGTTTTCTTGGCTGTGTGCTTTGGGTCGTTGTCTTGTTGGAAGATGAAATGACGACCCATCTTAAGATCCTTGATGGAGGAGCGGAGGTTCTTGGCCAAAATCTCCAGGTAGGCCGTGCTATCCATCTTCCCATGGATGCGGACCAGATGGCCAGGCCCCTTGGCTGAGAAACAGCCCCACAGCATGATGCTGCCACCACCATGCTTGACTGTAGGGATGGTATTCTTGGGGTCGTATGCAGTGCCATCCAGTCTCCAAACGTCACGTGTGTGGTTGGCACCAAAGATCTCGATCTTGGTCTCATCAGACCAGAGAACCTTGAACCAGTCTGTCTCAGAGTCCTCCAAGTGATCATGAGCAAACTGTAGACGAGCCTTGACATGACGCTTTGAAAGTAAAAGGAACCTTACGGGCTCGTCTGGAACGGAGACCATTGCGGTGGAGTACATTACTTATGGTATTGACTGAAACCAATGTCCCCACTGCCATGAGATCTTCCCGGAGCTCCTTCCTTGTTGTCCTTGGGTTAGCCTTGACTCTTCGGACAAGCCTGGCCTCGGCACGGGTGGAAACTTTCAAAGGCTGTCCAGGCCGTGGAAGGCTAACAGTAGTTCCATAAGCCTTCCACTTCCGGTTGATGCTCCCAACAGTGGAGACAGGTAGGCCCAACTCCTTGGAAAGGGTTTTGTACCCCGTGCCAGCCTTGTGACCCTCCACGATCTTGTCTTTGATGGCCTTGGAATGCTCCTTTGTCTTTCCCATGTTGACCAAGTATGAGTGCTGTTCACAAGTTTGGGGAGGGTCTTAATTAGTCAGAAAAGGCTGGAAAAAGAGATAATTAATCCAAACATGTGAAGCTCATTGTTCTTTGTGCCTGAAATACTTCTTAATACTTTAGGGGAACGAAACAGAATTCTGGTGGTTTGAGGGGTTGAATAATAAATGACCCTCTGAATAAACTTTTCACAATTTAAAAAAAAAAAAAGAAATAACATTCTTTTTTGCTGCAGTGCATTTCACACTTCCAGGCTGATCTACAGTCCAAATGTCACAATGCCAAGTTAATTCTGAATGTGTAAACCTGCTAAATCTGCAGGGGGTTGAATACTACTTGTAGGCACTATACATATTTCCCCCAGCACCCATATTTCCCATGCTCGGTTATACATCTTTGTCTCAGCACCCAGCTTTCCCATGATGTGCTATGCATCTTTCCCTCAGCACCCATAAACAATTCTTTTCACCTGTGCCAATTTGTATGATGAACAGCATCCATTTTGTGCTCTATATCTGGCAAAGGGAGGTGGGCAGCTTCATGCACTACCTACAACCCTTCACGCTGATAGCCTCCAGCCTCTGATTGGCCGGTGGTTTTCATAGTTGTTGCGGTGCGGATAATTGATGGTTATCTGTGCTATAATACATTTCATTCCGAAGACACAAATTTAGTTGAAAATGGAGCTGTCGTCAATGGGTCCTCCTACTTCACAGGCCAGTTGCAGTTGTAACCTATGCGACTGCGATCTTTACTCCCCTACTGGAGTTTAGACAAATACCTGTATTTGTAAGCACATAAGGCCTGTCATATACAGTAGAATGATTTTTCATTAAGGATTTGATGTGCCGGCCACAAGGAATCTAGGGTAAAAGCAATATGCAAATCAAGATGGAAGTGCATAGGTGCACTCATAACTCTCTCTCTCTCATATATATATATATATATATATATATATATATATATATATAAAGCAGATGTGATTATTCAGGGTTACTCGCTAATCCCTCCCCTCCATGTGATATCATCACAGCCGATCATCCCGCACATAAACTTCACCTCATCCAACACCATGACAACCAGCACAGCAGAATCCTGCATACATTGAGCTGATCATGTGACCCCTGACTCCTCCCCTCCATGTACAAAACAACAGCTTTAGAATGCACAGCCAAGGAATTCAGATAATGACATAATGACCATGAAATGGGGGTGCACACGTCAAGCAAAACACATTTTGGACAGGAGAAACAAGAAGCTTGACCATAAAGGCACTCACTCCACAAGGTATATAAAGGGTTAAAAAACTATTTTATTTGTGTACAAAATATTAAAACCAACAATAACAAACATGATAAAGTGCACAAAATGTGATAAAGCACCACAGACAACAAGCAATACCCAGTTGATCTTCCTATAAAATTATTTATACTGAATTCTCCATAAGGTTCACAGGGATTGGATCTATATGGAAAAATTTTCTTTTTTTTTTTTTTTTTTTCCTTTTTCCTTTCTTTCTTCCTTTTTTGAATATCAAGCCGTTTACTTCATATCAAAAAGCACTGGAATTCAAACAATACAGTACAGACTTAATAACCTAATCATCAGAGGATAATATAGTACACTGATACTAGTACCTATAAGTCCTTGACTGGACCCCAGTTTGAGGCAGCAAAAAAAAAAAAAAATCCTGACCCAGTAGTCAAAAGATCCAGATCCACTGATCTAAATATACACAATCCCTGTAATGATAAATACTTAACTTATAATAAGGAAGACCTGGCCCAACGCATGTTGCTTAGAGCAGCTTCATCAGGGGCAAGGAGTGTCGTAGACAGCAGTGAACATGAATGGGTATTTATACAAGTGCACAAAGACTTCATTAAAAACACATGTCCTACCCGTGTGGTGCCTGATCCTCCATGGCGTTTGTAATCAGGAAGTTGTTCACAGTGGAGGGGAGGTTACCTCCAGAGATTTCTATAGCACCTGCGCTGATTTACGCAGATTACCTGACTAAAACAAGTGAGGAATAGCAGGATAAGCAAGTTCGCGTATATAACGCTGAAAAGCCATACTGCGCATGCGCTGGATTACGCAATAATCGTACTTACAATGCTTTGGGGAATAAGGAAGTAAAAAAAAAATATAATAAAAAATAAAAAAAAAAAAGGTCCAGTAATAAGAATGAACTAGTAACGAGTAATAAGGTAAGTAAATTCGCATACATAGCGCTAGATAACCATGCTGCGCATGCGCTAAATTACGCAGTGTTCGTACTTGGAATACTTTGGAGAATAGGAGAGTGGAAAAGCATCCAGCATGGAGAGCAATGAGAGGTGATTACTGCTAGGCAAAAATGGCTTTATACAGTTGTTAACAGATAAAAGCTAACATTAGATAGTATAGACAGTAATCAAGACACCTTTGTAAAACCAAAGATTGCAAGGACAGTATAACCCACAAGCAGACTAATAGCTGCTGGGGGGGTACCCATATATGCAAGTACTGATGATCATCAAGGTTTTTTAAAAAAAGGAACATGACACAATAATAAGGAATACAATTGTTTAGTTAATTTTTGAGACCTAGAGACCACTAATTACATACACAAGTTGTAGAAAAAAGGCAAACAGAAAGGCACCATAAATAATTGAGCTACCGTGCACCTATATAATAACAAAGATGTCTCCCCCATGTATAGTATATCAGAAAAGAACGCACATATTTCCATCAAAAAGATCTTTATAATGCCACCCATGAGTTTCAAATGGAGCAATTGGTAAAATTTCAAAGAAAGAGAGAAGGGTTACTAATTATATGCCAAGGTGACCAGGGACCACACATCTTGGTGCAGATTTATAGATTTTTGATGCCGCAAATATTAAGTTTGTACACAAATAAAATTGTTTTTTAACCCTTTATATACCTTGTGGAGTGAGTGCCTTTATGGTCAAGCTTCTTGTTTCTCCTGTCCTCCCCTCCATGTGACATCATCACAGGTACTGTAAGCACGAGACAAATCTTGTAACCAGCACAGCAAAGTCCTGCATACATTGAGGAGCTGATCAGGTGACCCCTGACTCCTCCCCTCCATGTGACATCATCACAGGTCCTGTAAGCACAGAAACAAACCCTGTAACCAGAACAGCAGAGTCCTGCATACACTGAGGAGCTGATTATGTGCCCCTGACTTCTCCCCTCCATGTTACATCATCACAGGTCCTGTAAGCACAGACACAAATCCTGTTGTGTACATTGCACACACACATCTCAAGCTGAGCTGATTCAGCTAATGACAGACAAAGGCCGCGTAATGCTAAATTGCAACTCCCAGCATTTTTCACGTCACGTTTTCATTGATGTCCTACAGCCAGGACCAGGTGTGATCAGTAACCATATATATATATATATATATATATATATATATACTAGCTGTTCCCAGCCAGCTAATGCTCCGCACGCCCATTCATATGTCATTAACGCTGCTGGTGATTAATTACCTAAAGGTATTAATAACAACATTCAGTAGCATTGAAGTGGTTGAATTACTTGTAAAGGAAGTTGGTAATTGTTGAATGGCAACGAAAACGTGACGTGAAAAATTCTGGGAGTTGCAATTTAGCATTACGCGGCCTTTGTCTCTCATTGGCTGAATCAGCTCAGCTTGGGATGTGTGAGTGTGCAACTCCCAGCATTTTTCACGTCACGTTTTAATTGCTAGTCGACAATTATCAACTTCCTTTACACGTAATTCAACCACTTCAACGCTACTGAATGTTGTCATTATTAACTTTAGTTTAATTGATCACCAGCAGCGTTAATTACATAGGAATGGGCGTGCTGAGCATTAGCTGGCTGGGAACAGCTATTTATTTCATACAAGTGCATTTCATACATGCCCCCATTGAGCATTCAGACAGATTTTCATATGCCTTCTGCACTATATTTGCCATGAGTGGTAAGCTGGTTCTTTGAAATAAGAGGTATCATTTTCATTGGTGGACAAGCACCTATACAACCAGACAACTACTATAATATGTAAAGACACACAGACATCTTCCATTTTAGTACAATATGTTATCTAAGCCACATACCCATTTTTTGGCAGTCTTAATAGAATAGGAAATCAAAAGTATTCAGCTCCAAGATCTTGATAAAAAGCTTTGGAATTTAATCATAATCTTGAAACTACAATCTTTTTATTTTCTTGGATCGTTCACGCTGACTCAGAGTGATCGTCTGTGCTCCATGTGCAATGTACTGCTTCAGGTGAGATGGCTTTCCCATTTTCATTCATTTGAATAGGTGGCGAATGAGCAGTACCCAGCTTCGGCCACTGTGCTTTTGACGGAGCAGTGCTGTTCAGCTTTTCAACTGATCACCTTCAACTGCTGTCTACAAGAACAGTTGATCGATGGGGCTGCTGAGCATTGCACCCCACCAATCTGGTATTAATGACTTTGCCTAATAATGGGCCATCAATATTAATGTACTGGGCAGCCCCTTTAATAAAATTTGAAAATAAATTTAGAAAGGATAAAAACTGAAATATAACAAGAGTGATTCTGAATCCTCTAAAAATAACAGAGCAGTGTTACTTTATGTCAAGTCAATTTCTTATGCCACATTAGTTTGTAAAATGAGATGCTATAATTAAATCAGGTATGTCAGCTGAACACATCTCATTTTAATCTCTCTCCTTGCATCGCTATGTATTCAAAACTACACTTAACTTCTTCTGCTCTCCGTAGGCAGCTGTTCGTTTTTCACAGATAGAATTCGTACCCATTAGGATCTATGGAGCTATTCACATATTTGTTTATTTTCTTTTAGTTGATTGTGTGCCCACAAAAAAATCACAGACATCTGTTTTTGATCTGAGCCATGGATCAAAATTACCCATACAACTCTAAAGTTCTGTGACGAATAACTGACTGCATACATTGCCATTCATGTCCAATCCGTGTGCTGTCCATAATTAACAATGTGATAGATTGGATGAGCTTTGATGTAAATCAGATGCAAAATACTGATTAAAATGTTCAGAAGTGAAAAAACAGGCAACACTGAGACTCATGTTATTCAATGGGTCAGTAAAGATGACCGATTTATTTCACTGACAGAATTTTTGTATGAAAAAAATCACAGCATGTTACGATTTTACTCTGAAATTGGATGAGACAAATCCATTGAAGTTTATGGATGCGAGAAAAATTTTTTACAGGTACACTACAATTCTGTAGTCTAGAAAACTGTAAATGGTCTTGTAAATGATATTTGTTGCTGTAAAAAATCAGATGAGTGAGAAATAAATTGTCCCAAAAATTAGGACGATTTTTTTTATAATGTTGTTTGACCCCAGCCTCAATTTGTTTCTCTGATTTCACTGTTCTATGTACAGTATTTTCAATAGTTGTCAGGAAATGAGTTATGAAATTAGACATTTCTTAATGATTTTGACCTCCTGAATTCAAATCTGACAACAAAAATTCTTAGTTTACTCTAGTTTCTGTGATCTCAAAGAGTTTTGCTTTTACTGCTACATATAATTAATGCATACAAGTTTCAGTACTTTGTAACATTATTATTTTTGCAAATATAAAGATGCACAATAATTGTTATGATAATTTTTTTATATTTATTTAGTGGAAACAGCAACAATTCAAATAATTACTAAACCATGTCAAAACACTATTGTGAATTATGAACACTTACTGAAATTGTACAACAAAATTTGTTCATCATTCAGTGACATCTCTTGTAATCCTGCATCAGATCATCTCTTACAATTGTTCAACAGTAATATGCAAGCATTGATGGAATCCATATTTCTTGATATCTTTTCTCCATAGTCGCAATATTTTGGTGAAATCTGTCACAGTGTTTGTCGCTCATTGCTCCGTAGTTTGACGGAAAAAGGTCTAGATGCGAATGTAAGAAATGAATCTTTAGCTCCATAATGACCAAGCCAATTTTACAATTCTGACCAGTGTCACTTTATGATGTAATAACTCTGAAACCTTTCAATGGATCCCAAAGATGCTGAGATTGTTTTTTTGTGACATATTGTGCTTCATGTTAGTGATAATCTCAGGATGATATGTTTTGTGTTTATTTGTGAACAAATTGAAATTTCATGAAAAATTTGAAAAATCGAAATTTTCAAACTTTGAATTTTTATGTCTTTAAACCAGAGAGTTATGTTACGCAAAATACTTAATAAATAACATTTCCCACATGTCTACTTTACATCAGCACAATTTTTGAAACATAATATTTTTTTAGGAAGTTTAGTTTTAGGAACCTACAGGTGCCTCACAAAATTTGATAACATTGGAATGTGAAAATATAACATTTTAATGGAAAAAAATAAAAAAAAACATTATGAGCTGCAAATTTGTCAGTTACTTACAATTTATTGCACAATTTCTCCTGAACGCGGTGATGCACTATATGTCATCAGTAACAACTGCTTGGCCACACAGCAGGGTTAAGTAGGAAGGAGAGCTATTTGGCTTTTAGAGCACAGATTTTGCTAAAATGTTTGTGGAGAACATTTGTGGAGCCCCTAAAGTGCCAGAGTAGCAGAAAACTCCCCAAATGATTCTAGTGTAGAAATTGCACATCTCAAATAATTTATCTATGGCTGCAGTGACTATTCTGTAGTGTCCAAGCTATACTCTTTTTCAGGAGAATTACAAATATGCCAGTTTAGTGCCCATACATTGTTCCCCCATATACTGTAGCGCCCCGATACATTGTGCCCAGCTTGTGTTTTTGGAGACACACACCTTGTAAATTCTTAAGTGCACTCTCCCTACTACAATAATGTGGATAAGGCACAGGGGGGCTCAGAAGAAGAGCGGGAATTTGGATTTGGGAGCACAGACATCACTGTATTGTATTTGTTGGGTGGGAGCCATCACTTTTCCAGAGTCTTTGTTCTACCAGTAACATAGGGACCACCCAATATTTCTAGTAACAGATGATGGACCTGAGTGGGGGCTGGTTTTGTGTGGGATAAACTAGGGGTTTTATTGGTAACATTTGGGGTACAGAACATTTTTGATGGCTTTCAATATATTGCTGTGTTCTGTGCTGAGCACTTATGTAAATTCGACAAAATTTGATTCAGATGAAATTCCCGATGAAACTACTCATTATAATGAGGCAGATAGAGACACTTTTTAACTCTGTTTAGAATCTGCTTCACTGGTGTTCAACTTTTCAGTCTTGTACAGAGCTGTGGTTGTCCAAATTTGCGCTCTAAAAAGGCACCTAATTGTCACGCTGTACAAAGGGCTAGTAAGAGGTAGTACAGCGTATTCCCCACTAAGTGGCAGCAGAGTAGTGAAAGAAAGTCAAAGTAACACTGTAACAGAAAGACAGCTGAAGTACAGCAGAGTAATTTCAGCAAGCAGTTCACAGGCGAATCACCAGGGGGCAATAGAGTAGTCAAGCAGTCAGTGTCAAGCCAGGAAAGTCAAGTCACTGCAAAGGGAGGATTAAGATCAGATCAGAAAACAGAATCGAAGTCGGATGCCGGAAGATCAGGTATGGAGAGGAAAACACAAAGGACGCAGGGAATAGAAGACAAGACCGGAGGGTGAGGAGACATAAACACTGGAAGGAGGATGAACCAGGATGGGTAAACAACTGACAGGAGCGAAAAGTTCGTGACTGGGATAGATGGATGAACGGGGAGGGTACAGGTCAGTGCACAGAACAAGGAGTCAGATCAAACAGTCAATTTCACTAGAGCCAGTCACAGCCTGCAGAGCAAAACTATAACCAGAACAGGAATGCAGGTTCAGGGACCAGATATAGTGTCTCCTGAAACCAGAACGAGGCTGATGGGAGTTAATCCCTGACATGACCAGGACGGGTCTGGGAAACTCTGGAGTGGGGAATACCGGTCCTGGATCATGACACTAATATTTTAAGACATTGCTGGGCTGGAACAGAGACCAGACGAAGTCCAAAGTGTCTCCACTTGCCTCATTATTGTGACTGGTTCAAAAGGGGGTTTTGCCTGAATCACAGTTTTGGGGATTTAGCCCTACGTAAGTGCTCAGTGAAGAGCGCAGAATAAATATGAACTAAGACTTATTACAATTTCTGGGAGACAGAATGAAAATATAGACAGCAGGACAGGAAAAGATATTTTTTTATTTTTGAGTGGTTCACCGTGCGGTTTTAGTGAGAGGACGGATTTATTTTGCGGGTCGGTGCGATCACAGCAATACCAAATTGATTTTATGTTCTGCTTCTACCATACAGTAAATGCATTTTTATAATAAATAGTTTTTTTCCATCACAGTATTCTAAGAGTTGTAACTTTTTTATTTTTGGCAAAACGGCTGTATAAGGGCTTATTTTTTGTGCGACGAGTTGGAGATTTATTTTGGTACCATTCTGGGGAACATAATATTTTTTAATCGATACTTATTCAGATTTTCTGATGAAGAATTAATAAAAAGCAGCAATTAACTTATTTTCACATTTTGTTCTGCAGTTCACTGTGCAGTAAAGGTGATAAGACCCATTTATTTTTCGAGTCATTATGGTTACAGTGATACCAGACATACTGCTTTTTTTATGCTTTACTTTTATACACATTTTATTTAACTTTTTTTTAATTTTTTCACTTAGTCCCACTGTGGAAGATGTGGTAATGGCATTGGCTGCAGCCATACAGAGGCTGCCACGTCATTGCTGATGTCCTGATGACCAATCAGCGGCTGCCACTTCATCGCTGATCTCACTGATGACCAATCAGTGGCTGCCTTGTCATTGATGACATCACGCACACGCTCATTATGGCTGCATGAGCACTTAGGCTCAGGATGGTACAAAAACTCTAGCCACCTGATGCCTCAAGCGACGGCCAGGTGGCGCTGCGGAGTTGACCAACCCCAATGTGGGAGTCAATGATGGGACTGGACTGGTTCAAGGCACAACAGAACCCAGAACTGTAACAGACTCCTTCCTTTATCTTATCTTCACTCAACCATGGAAATTTATCAATAAGATAGTAGATTCTTTTTACGTTTTTATCCATTGCCTTTACAAAGTTCTTCATTAGTCCCAATTTGATATCTAATGGTGGTAACAAAATCTTACGTGGGTCACCAAAGTGCTGTATGCAGGACATTTTTACTCCCTGGCTGAAGTGAATTCTGAAGAGGCAAGTCTCTTTTATTGAAGTGATATTCTCTTGCGTGACTATCCTACTCACACAGAAAGCAGCACTAATTTGTGTATCCACCCGGGAGTCCAAGTAAGAGGGCAATCACCTATAACCCCTTAACGACCCATGACGTACTGGGTACGTCATGGATCGTGTGCCGTTAAGCCCCACCCCCTGCCGCGGGCAGGCAGCGGTGATCCGCGCACATATCAGCTGTTTTCAATGTGTGCCCGCTAGCCGCAGGTGGTATCGGCCATTAACCCCTTACATCTCACATGTATATGCGCGCCGCCATGACAGTCACTTACCACGCCCCCACCGGAAGTCACGTGACATGATCACGTGACTTTTAGTGGTTGCCATGGTAGCACAGGGTCATGTGATGACGCCTGTAGCTAACATGACTCACTTCCTCTCAATGCCGGAATACAGCCAGCATTGAAGGTAAAGAACTAAATCTGCAGTTCTCAGCTTTGTAGCTGACATGTGCAGATAGTGCAGAGCAATCGGATTGCTGATCGCTATAGCCCCCTAGGGGGACTAGTAAAATAAAAAAAAAATTAAAAAAAAAATAAAAAACCTAAAAGTTCAAATCACCCCCCTTTCACCCCATTGAAAATTAAAGGGTTAAAAAAATAAAAAAAATATACACATATTTGGTATCGCCGCGTTCAGAAATGCCCGATCTAAAAAAATATAGAATCAATTAATCTGATCAGTAAATGGCGTAGCGGCAAAAAAATTCCAAATGCCAAAATTACATTTTTTGGTCGCCGCAAATTTTGCGCAAAATGCAATAACAGGCGATCAAAACGTAGCATCTGCGCAAAAATAGTATCGTTAAAAACGTCAGGTTGAGCCGCAAAAAATAAGCCATCACTGAGCCTTAGATCCCGAAAAATGAGAACGCTACGGATTTTGGAAAATGGCGCAAAACTTGCACCAATTTTTTTGGACAAGATTGTGAATTGTTTTTAACCCCTTAGACACAAGTAAACCTATACATTTTTGGTGTCTACAAACTCACACTGACCTGAGGCATCACATAGATACATCAGTTTTACCATATAGTGAGCACAGTGAATAAAATATCCCAAAAACTTTTGTACGATCACACTTCTTTTGCAATTTTTCCGTTTTCCAGTACACTATATGGTAAAACTTATGGTTTCATTTAAAATTACAACTCGTCCCACAAAAAACAAGCCCTTACATGGCAAGATTGATGGAAAAATAAAAAAGCTACGACTCTCGGAAGAAGGGGAGCCAAAAACAAAAACGCAGAAACGGAAAGTGTCCGGGGGCTGAAGGGGTTAAGTCACCACACACGTCAGAGGGGATACAAATGTTGGTCATAGTTTAGGCACCTCAATAGCTGTTTCATGTTGTCATACATTTCTTTCATGTGGACTGCAAAACCAACTAGAATTGAAGGTAGTGCATTGCAATTATGCACCAAGATGGCTTTTAGACTTGTTTTGGACGAATCAATGAAGAGCTTCCATTAAACTGTTGATGTTATTGCATGCCACAAGATCGCCCTCCATGAAGAAGTATTGGACAAGATCTTTAGCACACTTGCGGAACAAAGTAATCCAAACAGTGCCTGCTAGAAGATTCCACAGGTATAGCCTGGAACCTAAGAGCTCATTCCTCCTTTTGGGCAAATCCCAATCTCTAAAAAGATCATTCAGTTCACTTTGTGTTATAAAATGTGGTTCAGTTGAAGTTGCTAACAAAATGTCTGAGTCATGAGTAGTGTTGGGAAGACCCGGAGATGCCTGGTATCGGTGGGTCCAATCGGGCTAAAAAAATCCCCCGCTTTACTCAGCTCAATCTGAGGTCACTCAGTTCAATGAAGTCACCTGAGGTCAGGTTACCTGCAATCACATGTGGAGGACCGTGGGAACCTCCAGCTGTGACCAAAAATAACCTGAGTGTTGTCACTACTCACCGCACGGCTCATTCTCTGCCTGAAGCTCACAGCAAATGGTCATGTCCTATGGCCATGTGCTATCAATTCAGATGTAGCAGAGCTGGAATCGTCATGGGACCTTTTGTGGATTACGTCGGAACTGGGTGTTTTTGAGAATAATAAATGGGTGAAAGAGAGTGGGTTTTTTTGTATTTTATTTCAAATAAAGAATATTTTTGGTGTTTGTGTTTATTTAATTTCACTTACAAATTACTAATGGGGGGGCTCATAGACGCCTTCCATTATTAAGCTAGTGCTTAGTAGCAGCTGTAAGCTGTTTTTAACCCCTTATTACCCCAATTGCCACTGCACCAAGGCAATTGAGATGAGCTGAGTAAAGTTCCAGTATTGTCGCATCCAATGGCTGCTGCAGGCCGCTATAATAATATCCAAGGGCTTCCCGAGCCTGAGAATACCAGCTCCCAGCTGTTGGCTTTTTCACAGCTGGGTATCAAAATTGGGGGGGGACCACAAGCTGTTTTTGAAACTATGTATTAAAATAATAATAATGATATTAATAATAATAATAAAAAAGTTGCATGCAGTTCTTTTTAGTCTGATACACAGCCAAGATAAGCGCACAGCTAGGGGCTGCAGATTGTAGCCATATGCTTTATCTGTGCTGGGTATATGAGGAGACCCTATGCCAATTTATCTATTTCTTTCTTTTTACATCAATTGATGCAGACACAGCACCTTTGATTGATTGCAGTCAGACACGCTGTCACAGAGGCTTGGGGCGCTGTCTGACTGTAACCAATTAGAGACGTTGGGATTATCGGTGGGCGAGGGAAGCATTGAATATGTATGAAGGATAATCAGCAGCCCCGGAAGTAGAGTGAACAGCCTGGAAGCGGAGTTACAGCCACTTGGAGACCGCTAAGTATAAAATGCTTGCTTTATTATTGTCTTTGATTCTTTTTCTTAATACCTGGGTGGATGGACCCAGATCTTTACCCAGAGTTCCCTATGAACTCCGAGCCCAGGGTCGATGCTCGGGTTATTTTGAACCCGTGCAGATCCGGATTTTTAAAGTCCGGGTCCACCCATCACTAGTCATGAGAAGAAGATTCTTCATAACACCGAGTGACCTCTTCTTCCTCACTTGACTGGAAATGTTTCTGGTGCTTTTGAAACCAGCAGTTCTTCTCTATGTGGTACTGGGCGTATTGCGGTGTAATGTTTGGATACTGTAAAGACCACTTCTTATTTGAAACTCCTCTACTAATAGGGAGCACCATGCAGGAATAGCAATTGGTAGTGTGATTGGTTGGCTTGCTCCAGATCACATGGAATGCAAAATGCATAGATTACCTCTTCCCATGTAAACACTGAGCAAGATGTGATACACATCTATTGCAGCATATGTGTGGAGCCCAACTCTTGTCCTGATCCCTTATTCTGGAGTCAAAACACAGATTGTAGGTTTTCCTTATTTTGGTAGTCAACTTTCCCTTGTGTGATGCAAAAATGAGTTCTCCACATATGTAGCAAATATCAGCTTTGTTAATGCAAGAACGAGCAATATCTGAAAAAACATATAGAAACGTGAATGTGCTAAGAAACTAAGTTAAGAAATCCTAAAACTGTATACCTTACACAGAGAGCATTTATAAAAGTAGGTGATACAACTGTAATTAGGATTACGTTATCAGAGCTGAGTTGACGTTTTTTGATTGGTCACCCCTAGATAACAGAATACTGAAGGCTCAATAGACTAAATAGATGATGTAATAGACTAGCTACTAACAATGGAATAGTGATGCTGAAATAATAAAGACACAATTTTTCTATAAGTCTGCATCAAAGGTGTCATAAGTAAATAAAATGTCCTCTTACAGCCAATCAGCAAATTTAAGTATTATATTTGCTCCAATATCTGAAGCAATTTTGCTGTAGAACAGTGTTGTTGGACATGTCAATCAAATATGTCAGAAAAGTCACCTCAGTGACCTCAGTGACTTTTTTCTTTAATATATTAACTGGGTGCCTGATTCATCATTACATTTATGCTCTCTAGTCTAGTTTTTAGTGTTTTCCAACTATTTTTTTCAACTTTTAGCTCAACTTAAGACTTTTTTAAAATCTTTTTATTTTTGTCATTGTGGACAGAGTTTGGAGATTCCAGATGTATTCTGCTGATTAAAAAAAAACTTGCCTTTTTTGCATCTGTTAGCACAGAATGCAAATTTTTGCTTTAAAAAGACACAACAAAGACTAAAATAAAAAGCATTTTTTTTTTGCACAAAATTCATGAACCCAATGCGCCATTGTAAGGAATTTTGAAAAAAAAAGGTGTCACCAAATACGGTACCACAAGGCAAAAAAAAGACAAAAAGCACAATTGATAAATCATGCATTAAATGTGCAATTTATATATTGTATAATTTGTTTTGCTTGTTTCTTTTCACCTTTCTTTCATTTAAATCCCTGGAAATATTGTTTATGACCCGCTCCATCTTGATTCATTTGTAAATCAGCATTTCCCTTAGAACGCGAGTAAATAATCACTTGATATGACACAGAAATGGGAAGTCGTATTAGCGTGAAGCTATAAAAATACAGATTTACATTTCAGTACTTTCTCCTAATCCAATAAGGGACTGAAGATTATATGAAAATAGGATACCAAAGTAGAAAGAAGAAAAACATTAGTGGTGTAAAATGGATATAAGGTATCTGGAAACGTCAGCACAGTGCTTAGTGATAGGAATAGACATTTAGAATGTAAAGACAGTGAACGACTATTCAGTGCTAGATAAAATGTATGTAGGATTAGGCATCATTCATCCATTTTTCGCTTATGTGTTCTATCTGTGTTTTTCATATGTGTTTTGAGTTTTTCACAGATATAACACATACTCATAGTCTTTAGTACTGTTCACATGTCCGCATTTTTTCCAGACAGTGTTCCTGCAAATGACCAGGTCAAAAATTACCCATACAAGTTTATGAGTCGATGAAAATCACAAGCAGCACATGGATGCATGCACTCTGTAATCAATGTGCTGTCCATTATTATTATTTTTTGGGGCAGGAGAAGCTTAGCAATTTTTTTTTTCGGCATACGATAAAATCACTGATGGGAAAAAATGACGCAATGATGAAAACCTGATCCAGGACATTGATTAACATCAGTCTGTTTTTGTTTTTCACGTAAGACAAAAAAATGGATGTCTAAATGATGACTATATATGCATTTACTTCTTAATCAAAATCGCTTAGTTACTCAATGAAATAGGTGATTTCTATATGAAAAGCATGAGGTGACATTTGAGCAGAAGAACCCTCTTATAAGTGACTGCAATAGGCCTTAGATTGGACTATCCTGCATTATGAGAGTTCGCTCTCATCTGCGTGTAAATACAATCCAAGAAATAAAAATTGCATTGCACCAATGTTATACTATAGGGAACCTGTCACCAGATTTTTGAGGTATAAACCAAAACTAGCACCTTAAGCAGTACCTGTGCTGCATTCCATAAAGGCGCATATTATCCACTGACTCTCTCGGTACATCCCACAAATACCTTTATATATTCTCCTGTGCTGTATGAAAATCGTTGGATTCGGTCCGATGGGCGTCCTTGGTTGCAGTCCCTCCTCTCTGCGCTGATCGCCATCCTTGTGGTGATTGATGTGGATGACGCCTCCTGCATCATCCACGTCACCATGGAAACTCTTGCACCTCAGAGACATCGCAGGCTCGGACAGATACATTTTGCTCTGACCTAATGCAGGCCGAGCTGAATACATAGGTGTGCATGTACAAACCGGTAAGGTCTCTGCGCAAGCATGAGTTTTTGCCTAGGGTGTGGATGACGTCTGCTGTGTCATCCATATACCCGTGTAAAATCTCGCACCTGCGCAGATACTTCGACAGTTCCGCGCATTCACACTTACAAGTGCATCTCAATAAATTAGAATATCCTCAAAAAGGTAATTTTTATCAGTAACTCAATTCAAAAAGGGAAACACATATATTGTATAGAGTCATTACACACAGAGTGATCTATTTCAAATGTTTAATTCTGTTAATGTTGATGATTATGGCTTACGGCCTATGAAAACTCTAAAGTCATTATCTCAGAAATTAGAATAATTAGCACAAAACACCTGCACAGGCTTCCTAAGTGTTTAAAATGGTCCCTTAGTATTGTTCAGTAGGCTACACAAACATGGGGAAGACTGCTGACTTGACAGATGTCCAGAAGGCAGTCACTGACACACTTCACAAGGAAGGTAAGCCACAAAAGGTGCTAAAGAAACTGACTGTTCATAGGCTGCTGTATCCAAGCATTTTAATGGAAAGTTAAGTGGAAGGAAAAAGTGTGGTAGAAAAAGGTGCACAAACAACTGGGATAACCGCATACTTGTTAGGATTATTAAGAAAAGGCCATTCAAAAATTTGGGGGAGACTCACAAGGAGTGGACTGCTGCTGGAGTCAGTTCTTTAAGAGCCACAACACACAATCGCATGCAGGACATGGGCTACAACTGTCTCATTCCTTTTGTCAAGCCACTCATGACCAATAGACAATGCCAAAAGCAACTTACCTGGGCCAAGGAGAAAAAAAACTGGACTGTTGCTCAGTGGTCCAAGGTGTTGTTTTCAGGTGAAATTAAATTTTGCATTTCATTTGGAAATCAAGGTCCCAGAGTCTGGAGGAAGAGTGGAGAGGCCACAATCCAAGCTGCTTGATGTCTAGTGTGAAGTTTCCACAATCAGTCATGGTTTGAGGAGCCATGTCATCTGCTGGTGTAGGTCTACTGTGTTTTATCAAGACCAAAGTCAGCGCAGTCATCTACCAGGAAATTTTAGAGCACTTCATGCTTCCCTCTGCTGACAAGCTTTTTGGAGATGGAACTTTCATTTTTCAGCAGCTCTTGGCACCTGTCCACACTGCCAAAAGTACCAATACCTGGTTTAATAACCACAGTATCACTGTGCTTGATTGGCCAGCAAACTCGCCTGACCTAAACCCATAGAGAATCTATGGGGTATTGTCAAGAGGAAGATGAGACACCAGACCCAACAATGCAGATGAGCTGAAGGCTGCTATCAAAGCAACCTGGGCTTCCATAACACCTCATCAGTGCCACAGGCTGATCGCCTTCATGCCACATTGCATTGATGCAGTAATTCAAGGAAAAGGAGCCCCGACCAAGTATTGAGTGCATTTACTGTACAGACTTTTCAGTAGGCGCCAACATTTCTGAGTTAAAAATCATTTTTTCAGTTGCTCTTATATAATATTCTAACTTTCTGAGAAAATGACTTTTGGGTTTTCATTGGCTGTAAGCCATAATCATCAACATTAACAGAAATAAACACTAGCAATAGATCACTCTGTGTGTAATGACTCTATATAATATAGGTGTTTTCCTTTATGTATTGAATTACTGAAATAAATTAACCTTTTGATGATATTCTAAGTTAAAGAGATGCACTTGTATTTGGCTCTGCCTGCAATAGGTCAGAGTGAATTGCACCTGTGCATGCCTGCAATGTCTCTGAGCGGAGAGTAGGGACTAGAGATGAGCGAAACGGTCGTGGTTCGGCTCGAGTTCGGTTCGTCAAACGGAGGTCCCGTTCGAGTTCGGTTCGTCGAACGTTCGACGAACCAAAGTCAAACCGCATAGGAAACAATGGCAGGCAATCACAAACACAGAAAAACACCTAGAAAACACCCTCAAAGGTGTCCAAAAGGTGACAAACAACTCACAACACAACACAAACACATTGGAAAGTGACAAGGACATATACTCATGTGAAAACAAAAGAGCTGGACAAGGAAAAAGAGGAGGACACACAGATATAGGCATGGCATGCCCTTCTAAAATCATGTAAAACACCACAAGGTGACTCCAAGCGGAGTTCTCCCTTTTTTCCAAAAATTGGGCCACACACACACACACACCCATTCAGTGGCAGCACTTGTGCCCCAGTTGTACACTTCACAGCTAGATTTGCATCAAGCACATTCAAAAATACGCCATACTTAACCGTCCCCAGGAGGACACCGGGGTAGGTAGCTAAGTCTTTCCTAATCCCAGATCTGTTCATCTTGGATCATTTTTAAAAACACGGCAAGCAAGGGTTACTCCAAGCGGAGTCTCCCTTTTTTCCAAAAATTGGGCCCCACACACACCCACCCATTCAGTGGCAGCACTTGTGCCCCAGTTGTACATTTCACAGCTAGGTTTGCATCAAGCACATTCAAAAATACGCCATTCTTAACCGTCCCCAGGATGACACCGGGGTAGGTAGCTAAGTCTCTGCTGAACCATGACTTGTTCATCTTGGCTCCTTTTAAAAAACACAGCAAGCAAGGGTTACTCCAAGCGGAGTCTCCCTTTTTTCCAAAAATTGGGCCACACAGGCACTCACCCCTTCAGTGGCAGCACTTGTGCCCCAGTTGTACACTTCACCGCTAGATTTGCATCAAGCACATTCAAAAATACGCCATACTTAACCGTCCCCAGGAGGACACCGGGGTAGGTAGCTAAGTCTTTCCTGATCCCAGATCTGTTCATCTTGGATCATTTTTAAAAACACAGCAAGCAAGGGTTACTCCAAGCGGAGTCTCCCTTTTTTCCAAAAATTGGGCCACACAGGCACTCACCCCTTCAGTGGCAGCACTTGTGCCCCAGTTGTACACTTCACCGCTAGATTTGCATCAAGCACATTCAAAAATACGCCATACTTAACCGTCCCCAGGAGGACACCGGGGTAGGTAGCTAAGTCTTTCCTGATCCCAGATCTGTTCATCTTGGATCATTTTTAAAAACACAGCAAGCAAGGGTTACTCCAAGAGGAGTCTCCCTTTTTTCCAAAAATTGGGCCCCACACACACCCACCCATTCAGTAGCAGCACTTGTGTCCCAGTTGTACATTTCACAGCTAGATTTGCATCAAGCACATTCAAAAATACGCCATTCTTAACCGTCCCCAGGATGACCCCGGGGTAGGTAGCTAAGTTTTTGCTGAACCATGACTTGTTCATCTTGGTTCCTTTTAAAAAACACAGCAAACAAGGGTTACTCCAAGCGGAGTCTCCCTTTTTTCCAAAAATTGGGTCCCACACGCACCCACCCATTCAGTGGCAGCACTTGTGCCCCAGTTGTACACTTCACAGCTAGATTTGCATCAAGCACATTCAAAAATACGCCATTCTTAACCGTCCCCAGGAGGACACCGGGGTAGGTAGCTAAGTCTTTCCTGATCCCAGATCTGTTCATCTTGGATCATTTTTAAAAACACGGCAAGCAAGGGTTACTCCAAGCGGAGTATCCCTTTTTTTCAAAAAATTGGGCCACACAGACACCCCATCAGTGGCAGCACTTGTGCTCTAGTTGCAAACAGGATGTTTTGATTTGCATCAAGCACATTCCAAATCCACAAGCATTTACTCTCCCCAGGATGACACAGGGGTAGTAAATTCCTTGTGGATCCATGACTTGTTCATTTTGATGAACGTTAGTTTGTCCACATTGTCACTGGACAGACGCTTGCGCTTATCTGTCAGCACACACCCAGCAGCACTGAAGACACGTTCAGAGACAACGCTGGCAGATGGACACGACAAAATCTCCAAGGCGTAAGTTGAGAGCTCTGGCCATTTTTCAAGATTTGAAGCCCAAAAAGAGCAAGGCTCCATTTGCAAAGTCATGGCATCGATGTTCATTTGGAGATACTCCTGTATCATCCTCTCCAGCCGTTGACTATGTGTCAGACTTGTTGTCTCTGGTGGCCTTGCAAAGGACGGTCTAAAAAAATTATGAAAAGATTCCATAAAATTGCTGTTACCAGCACCAGATACGGTGCTACTGGTACGGGTAGACTGTTGAAGATGACGAGACCGTCCCATGTTTGTCAAGTTACAACTGGGAGATTCACTCCCTGCACCTGCACGGTTGTTTGGTGGAAAAGCCGAGCTAAGATCGAGTAACAGCTTCTGCTGATACTCCTGCATACGTGCGTCCCTTTCTATGGCTGGAATTATGTCACAAAATTTGGACTTGTATATAATAATATATTATTATATATATATAATTGGTCCCATGCCTGCCGCGTTGGTGATGATGAACGTCTGGACCTTGGTGATGTTGTTGTGTCTTGCGCATATGAATCCTCCTGTAGTTCCTCCCCTTCCTGTTGTCCCACCCCCTGACTCCGAATAGTGTTTAGCGTGTGCTCCAGCATGTAAATGACTGGAATTGTCATGCTGATAATGGCATTGTCAGCGCTAAACATATTCGTCGCCATGTCGAAACTGTGCAGAAGGGTGCATAGGTCCTTGATCTGAGACCACTCCATCAGGGTGATCTGCCCCACCTCTGCATCTCGTTGGCCCAGACTATACGTCATGACGTATTGCACCAGGGCTCGGCGGTGCTGCCACAGTCGCTGTAACATGTGGAGAGTCGAATTCCAGCGTATCAGCACATCGCATTTCAGGCGATGAACCGGCAGGCCGAAAGACTTTTGGATCGATGCAAGTCACCCAGCTGCGGCGGTTGAACGGCGGAAGTGAGCAGACAGTTTTCGTGCCCTGGTCAGAAGGCCATCTAGGCCGGGATAGTGTGTTAAAAATTGCTGGACAACAAGGTTCAACACGTGAGCCATACAAGGCACGTGTGTCACCTTGCCCAGGTGAAGGGCCGCACCCAGGTTTGCAGCATTGTCGCACACGGCCTTACCAGGCTGCAGGTTGAGTGGAGACAACCATTTATTAAACTCAGTCTCCAGAGCTGCCCACAAATCAGCCGCTGTGTGACTCCTATTTCCAAGGCATGTCAAGCTAAAGACCGCCTGATGCCGTTGCGCTCTTGTGCAGCAGACCCTTCACCATCTATCACCATAGTTACCCAGTGCCCAGTCAGCGACATGTAACGTCCCTGTCCATGCTTACTGGTCCAAGTATCAGTGGTGAAATTCACCCGTTCACACACAGAGTTTCTCAAGGAAGCGGTGATGTTGTGTGCGACATGCTGGTGTAGCGCGGGCACACCTTTCTTAGAGAAGTAGTGGCGACTGGGCATCTGGTACTGGGGCACAGCGACAGACATAAGGTCTCTAAAATCCTGTGTGTCCACCAGGCGGAAAGGCAGCATTTCGGTAGCCAAGAGCTTACAGAGGGATAAAGTCAACCTCTTAGCTTTGTCATGGGTCGCAGGAAATGGCCTTTTATTTGTCCACATCTGAGGGACAGAGATCTAGCTGCTGTGTGTAGATGGTGTTGAGTAGGGTGTCCCTGGAAAAATGCAGCTTTGTGAGGAAAGTGCAGGCGTAGACATGATGTCGCCTTCATCAAACGTTGGTGCTATCGATGTCTGAGAGAGCTGTACACACGTACTTGTTTCCCCTTCCAAACCAACTGACGACCTACCAAGCAAACTGCCTGTTGCGGTTACAGTGGTGGAAGTTGTGCGTGGAAAACCAGGTGTGACAGCTGTCCCCACAGTCCTAGAAGATGAAGAGCGCGCGGATGCACTAGAAGGGGCAGGCGGTGGATGGTTCGCTCCGCTAGGCCGCATTGCAGTACGGTGAGCTTCCCACCGGGACATATAATATTTATTCATGTGACGATTCATGGAAGAAGTTGTCAAACTGCTGAGGTTTTGCCCTCTACTAACAGAATCATGACAAATTTTACAGATCACATAATTTGGGCGATCTTTTGCTATGTCAAAAAAGGACCAGGCTAGGCAAGGCTTAGAGGGCATGCGACCTGCTGATCCACCCCGACTAGTGCTCAGAGGCACAGTGGTGGCTGAGAATGCAGTTGTAAACGTGCTACCAGTACTCCTACTCTGTCCAGGAAGGCGCAAGGTAACTTCGTCGTCAGTTGCAACCTCCTCCACCGTCTCTGTTGACCTCCTCGAGGGCCTGAGTGTGGGTTGACAGTAGGTGGGATCTAGAACTTCCTCATCAATTGTTGTGTTTGCACTCCCCTCACCCTCAGACCGAGCCTCTTCTTGCCCTGACCGAATATTTAAGTTGTCATCCCAATCTGGTATCTGCGTCTCATCGTCATCAGTATGTTCCTCGTTGCCTATAACAACAGGTGTTACAGTTTGTGAAAAAGGGTCAACATTATGCTCAGAAACTTGGTCCTCATGGCCTGATACAGAGTCACAAAGGTTCTGGGCATCACTGCAGACCATTTCCTGGTCTGTACTCACTGTAGCTTGGGAGCAGACTTCTGATTCCCAGGCTATAGTGTGACTGAACAGCTCTGCAGACTCAGCCATCTCAGTTCCACCATACTGTGCAGGGCTGATGGAGACTTCAGAGCTGGGAGAAAGCAAGTTTGATTGGGATGACAACTCAGAGGACTGGTGTTTTTTTGATGCGGTAGTTGAGGTGGCGGAGAGGGCACTTGTTGGACCACTTGAGATCCATTCAAGCATTTTCCTTTTTTGGCCATCATCTACCTTTGTTCCAGTTGTTCGTGTCCGTAAAAAAGGGAGCACATCGGATTGTCCACGGTAAGTAGTAGACATCTTACTTTTGCTGGAAGATGGTCTATCTTCAGCAGATGTTAATGGAGCTTTGCCACCTTCCCCATGGACAAACCCTTTTTTTCCTTTTCCAACATGCCTCTTCCCCTTTCCACCAGCATCTGTCATTTTGCCACTCATTTTGATTGCGACAAGATTGTGCACTTAAAATGTGGTAGTAAAAATTGAGAGGTGGTGTAGATTGCAGCTGTGGTCTAGCTTTATTAACAGCAGAATAATAAAGAATAAATATCCCTGACAATGCAACTACGGCCCTTAAACTGGCAGCAGTGTTTGCTAGTATAATGGCTTAGTAACTATCAGTTTGAGTGTGCAATGCAGGCAGACGTGCTGCAAATATCTTTGCACTAGTGGGACAATACAGAAGTCCAACAGCCACGTTTAGGATGCCACTAAGTTCACTCAGTGTTTGCTAGTATAATGGCTTAGTAACTATCAGTTTGAGTGTGCAATGCAGGCAGACGTGCTGCAAATTTCTTTGCACTAGTGGGAAAATACAGAAGTCCAACAGCCACGTTTAGGATGCCACTAGGTACACTCAGTGTTTGCTAGTATAATGGCTTAGTAACAATGAGTTTGAGTGTGCAATGCAGGCAGACGTGCTGCAAATATCTTTGCACTAGTGGGACAATACAGAAGTCCAACAGCCACGTTTAGGATGCCACTAGGTACACTCAGTGTTTGCTAGTATAATGGCTTAGCTACAATGAGTTTGAGTGTGCAATGCAGGCAGAGGTGCTGCAAATATCTTTGCACTAGTGGGACTATACAGAAGTCCAACAGCCACGTTTAGGATGCCACTAAGTTCACTCAGTGTTTGCTAGTATAATGGCTTAGTAACTATCAGTTTGAGTGTGCAATGCAGGCAGACGTGCTGCAAATATCTTTGCACTAGTGCGACAATACAGAAGTCCAACAGCCACGTTTAGGATGACACTAAGTTCACTCAGTGTTTGCTAGTATAACGGCTTAGTAACTATCAGTTTGAGTGTGCAATGCAGGCAGACGTGCTGCAAATATCTATGCACTAGTGCGACAATACAGAAGTCCAACAGCCACGTTTAGGATGACACTCAGTTCACTCAGTGTTTGCTAGTATAATGGCTTAGTAACTATCAGTTTGAGTGTGCAATGCAGGCAGACGTGCTGCAAATATCTTTGCACTAGTGGGACAATACAGAAGTCCAACAGCCACGTTTAGGATGACACTAAGTTCACTCAGTGTTTGCTAGTATAACGGCTTAGTAACTATCAGTTTGAGTGTGCAATGCAGGCAGACGTGCTGCAAATATCTTTGCACTAGTGGGACAATACAGAAGTCCACCAGCCACGTTTAGGATGCCACTAGGTTCACTCAGTGTTTGCTAGTATAATGGCTTAGTAACTATCAGTTTGAGTGTGCAATGCAGGCAGACGTGCTGCAAATATCTTTGCACTAGTGGGACAATACAGAAGTCCAACAGCCACGTTTAGGATGCCACTAAGTTCACTCAGTGTTTGCTAGTATAATGGCTTAGTTATAATGAGTTTGAGTGTGCAATGCAGGCAGACGTGCTGCAAATATCTTTGCACTAGTGGGACAATACAGAAGTCCAACAGCCACGTTTAGGATGCCACTAAGTTCACTCAGTGTTTGCTAGTATAATGGCTTAGTAACTATCAGTTTGAGTGTGCAATGCAGGCAGACGTGCTGCAAATATCTTTGCACTAGTGGGACAATACAGAAGTCCAACAACCACTTTTAGGATGCCACTAAGTTCACTCAGTGTTTGCTAGTATAATGGCTTAGTAACAATGAGTTTGAGTGTGCAAAGGGCAGGAGGGTACAGTGGCAGGGTTGTGGGTCTGGGTAGAGGAAAGGAAGCCTGCCTTTCTATCCCTCCTAATGGCGAAATGCAGCGAGGAAATCCCTGACCTTAGCTACACAGACACTGTCATCTTGTGTAGCTGTTAAACTCTGTTTTCACGGACCTGTCACCTATGGCTCTGACCCTGCCGGGATTAGCCCTTAAAAGGACTGATAGAAACTTCTATCCCTATTCTGTACAGCGCTGTGTATGGAGCGTACACAGCAGTATCGGAGATAGGAGCTGCGCCAGTGATGACTGACACCAAGGACGCAGAAGGCAGATAATGGCGTGCTGGAGGAAAATGTCCGTTTTTATGATGCAGGGACATGTGACATGGACATCCTATCACACATGCCGTTGCTTCTCTGGCTAAAAGTACACTTAGCTATGTGTGTGTCTGGGATTGGCTGACATGCTGGCCCACCCCACTACACGCGCGCGCTTAGGGAAGGAAGACAAGGAAAAAAAATGGCGATCGCCATTATCCATACAGCAGTGATCTGAATGCGCTGTTCCCGCACACTATACACTGAAATTTCATAATAGTGTGAGTCACAGAGTGACTTACACTATTACAGCGGAAAGCCAGCTAGTAATTAGCTGGTCTTTTTGCTGCTAGAACTGTTCTCGAAAGTATCTAGAGCTATCGAGCTTTAGCAAAAAGCTCGAGTTCTAGTTCTATCTAGAACAGCCCCCAAAATCACTCGTGCCGCGAACTGGAGAACCTCGAACCGCGCTCAACTCTAGTAGGGACAGGAGCTGCAATCAAGCATGCCCATTAGATCAGACTCAACATTTTACATAGAGCATGGGAGAATATAAAAAGGTAATTGTGGGGTGTACTGTGGGAGTCAGGTGATAACATGCGCCTAAAAAAAAATTAATTGGCACAGCCCCATAGTATATTGGTCCAAGTGCTATCCGAAAAAATACCAGCTAACACTCATCTGATGTATATGCTTGTGTGAAGGAGCACTTAAAACAGATCTCTTCACCAGTCTTCACAACAGAAATGGCACAGAAACTACTTCGATCTATTAGGCCATATTCAGACTTCAGTATTCCTCACATGTGAAAAAAAACTGACCAAGTTTTATTAAAGATTTTAGTTGGAGTTTCATCCAAGTTTTGTCAGAGTTTAGTCTAAATTGGGTCCCAGCTTCATCAGTATCCATGGCATCCGAGGGCTGATTTTTCACAGACCCATAGATTTGCTTTGCCAGTTTTAATCCGATGCTCATATCAAAATCAGACATGTCTCCACGATTTTGCATGGTCCATGGGAAAATAACGGACACGTGACATACCCCATTTACTGTCAGAGGTACCAATGCTATACATGAAGAATGCAAATAATAGTTGTACGCAAAAAACAGAAGTATGAATGAGCCCTTAGTCTGTGTAAGGCCCCGTGATACACGTGCGTGTTTGGTCCGTTTCCGTATATACCGGAGACACGGCCAAACGTGCACCAATGTTAATCTATGATTGTGGTCACACGTGCGTTATTTCATTATGTCCGTGTGTGCGTGTCCGTGATCCGTATGTGTTTGCATTTTGCACGGATGCATGTCAGTTATCTGCACGGAGCACGCACACGTGGACACAATGAAAGTCTATGGGTATGTGCACACACGTTAGTAAACACGTATGCATCTACCTATAGTCCGTGTCCGTTTGGTGTTTTTATTTCTAGTGATGTCGGCTATTCTTTCTATTTCTGTGTATGTCGGTCAATCTCCCTGAGTCTGTCGGTCGGTCTCTCTGTCGGTCTCTCTGTCCCTCTCTCACAGTCTGTCGGTCAGTTTCCCCCCCTCTCTCGTACTTACCGTTCCCCGATCACCGGCGCGGCGCTGCACGGCATTCACACTGCTGCGGCGGCTTTTACTATTTTGAAAAAGCCGGCCGCTCATTAAACAATCTCCTATTCCCTACTTTCCCCGCCCACCGGCGCCTATGATTGGTTGCAGTGAGACACGCCCCCACACTGAGTGACAGGTGCCTCACTGCACCCAATCACAGCAGCCGGTGGGCGTGTCTATACTGTGCAGTAAAATAAATAAATAAATAATTAAAAAAAAAAGGCGTGCGGTCCCCCCCAATTTTAATGCCAGCCAGATAAAGCCATACGGCTGAAGGCTGGTATTCTCAGGATGGGGAGCTCCACGTTATGGGGAACCCCCCACCCTAACAATATCAGTCAGCAGCCGCCCAGAATTGCCGCATACATTATATGCGACAGTTCTGGAACTGTACCCGGCTCTTCCCGATTTGCCCTGGTGCTTTGGCAAATCGGGGTAATAAGGAGTTAATGGCAGCCCATAGCTGCCACTAAATCCTAGATTAATCATGTCAGGCGTCTCCCCGAGATACCTTCCATGATTAATCTGTAAATTACAGTAAATAAACACACACACACCAGAAAAAATCATCCTTTATTAGAAATAAAAAACACACACATATACCCTGGTTCAACAATTTAATCAGCCCGAAAAAGCCCTCCATGTCCGGCGTCATCCAGGATGGTCCAGCGTCGCATCCAGCTCTGCTGCATGGAGGTGACAGGAGCTGCAGAAGACACCGCCGCTCCGGTCACCTCCACGCAGCAACTGAGGTGAGAAGCGCGATCAGCTGAGCTGTCACTGAGGTTACCCGCTGTCACTGGATCCAGTAACAGCGGGTAACCTCAGTGACAGCTCAGCTGATCGCGCGGCTGTCTTCATTTGCCGCGTGGAGCTGTCGGGAGCGGCGGTGTCTTCTGCAGCTCCTGTCACCTCCATGCAGCAGAGCTGGATGCGACGCTGGACCATCCTGGATGACGCCGGACTTGGAGGGCTTTTTCGGGCTGATTAAATTGTTGAACCAGGGTATATGTGTGTGTTTTTTATTTCTAATAAAGGATTTTTTATGGTGTGTGTGTGTTTATTTACTGTAATTTACAGATTAATCATGAAAGGAATCTCGGGGAGACGCCTGACATGATTAATCTAGGATTTAGTGGCAGCTATGGGCTGCCATTAACTCCTTATTACCCCGATTTGCCAAAGCACCAGGGCAAATCGGGAAGAGCCGGGTACAGTTCCAGAACTGTCGCATATAATGTATGCGGCAATTCTGGGCGGCTGCTGACTGATATTGTTAGGGTGGGGGGCTCCCCATAACGTGGAGCTCCCCATCCTGAGAATACCAGCCTTCAGCCGTATGGCTTTATCTGGCTGGCATTAAAATTGGGGGGGACCGCACGCCGTTTTTTTTTTAATTATTTATTTATTTATTTTACTGCACAGTATAGACATGCCCACCGGCTGCTGTGATTGGGTGCAGTGAGGCACCTGTCACTCAGTGTGGGGGCGTGTCTCACTGCAACCAATCATAGGCGCCGGTGGGCGGGGAAAGCAGGGAATAGGAGATTGTTTAATGAGCGGCCGGCTTTTTCAAAATAGTAAAAGCCGCCGCAGCAGTGTGAATGCCGTGCAGCGCCGGGGATCAAGGAGCGGTGAGTATGAGAGAGGGGGGGAAACTTCAGTCACTCGGGGGATTAGCGGTTACCGGTGAATCCTTCACAGGTGACCGCTAATCAGTACTCGACACAGACAGAGCCGCGGTATGAGGATGAAGTCGGGTGAAGTTCACCCGAGTTCATTCTCATCGCGCAACTCTGTCTGCTGTCAGCCGACATTTATAAACGACATTGTGCATCACACACACGGACATTCCACACGGACATTCCACGTACACATACACGTTAATTCCACATGCACACACGGACGTTCTACACACAAACACGGCTAGCATACGCAATTCACACAGATGCCACACGGACCATAGAAACGGACACAAAAACGGGACACGGACCCGAAAAACGGCCCGTAACACACGTGCGTGTTTTTCACGGACGTGTGAAGGGGGCCTAAGAATGGGGCTGTATAACCCTGATTGAATGTTTTCTTTCAATTAGCTTTTTTGAGTCCAACTCTAGTTAGAGTCATAAAATTCACACTTTAAGGGCTTGCTCATACTGCCGTATTTTGTGTCCGTGTGCGATCTGACAGAACATAAGATCACACTCGGACCAATGTTCCAATGTTAACCTATGTAGCTGCTCATATGTCATATCTGGGGCTGCAGTATTCCCGAGTTTAATCTGATATTCGGATCGCTCATGACAATCTAAGTCTATAGGTACGTGGAAGACAACTGGCTGCACTTGGCTGACACCTGAGTGCAACCTGATTTAGCTAACACAATGGAGAAGATGGAGAAATTTTGTTCTCCATTTTCTCCTCACAGTGTGCTCCAATTCCAATTCTCTCGTCCGAGAACATCAGATCACACTAAACTTAAGCGGGCTTTACACGCTACGATATTTCTAGCAATTGCTAGCGATATCGTACGCAAAAGCACCCGCCCCCATCGTGCATGCGATATCGTGTGATCGCTGCCGCAGCGAACATTATCGCTACGGCAGTGTCACACGCACTTATCTGGTCGGCGTCGTCGCTGTGACTGCCGAACAATCCCTCCCTCAAGGGGGAGATGCGTTTGGCGTAACGGCGACATCACCGCAATGTCACTAAGCGGCCGGCCAATCAAAGCGGAGGGGTGGAGATGAGCGGGACGAACATCCCGCCCACCTCCTTCCTTCCTCATTGCGGGCGGACGCAGGTAAGGAGATGTTCCTCGCTCCTGCGGTGTCACACACAGCGATGTGTGCTGCCGCAGGAACGAGGAACAACATCTATAAACAACCATTAACAATTTTTGGTTTTAGGATGACCTCTGCATGGTGAACGATTTTCACCACTTTGGAGGACGTTTAAGGTCGCTGGTAAGTGTCACACGCTGTGATATTGTTAATGACGCCGGATGTGCGTCACTAATGACGTGGCCCCGACGATAAAACATTAACGATATCGTAGCGTGTAAAGCCCCCTTAACACTAAGATGAAATTCTGCTCAGACTTTGCTCAGAGTGTTCTTAAAAAAAATAACCCAATTATATAGGATGAATCTATAGTCGTGTGACCCCAGCCTAAAATTATTTTACAGCTATTCTGACATTGATGTTCTAAGTTAGTACACCAGCCTTATCAGGACTATGCATGTAGTTTGTGTTTGGTAAATCAGGCAGTAGATCTGCTTTAAATAATGCAAGGGATTTGGAGTTCTGTATGAGATTCAGAAATTTGTTTGGTATAAGCACTGCATTTTGGATCTCTTAAGATAATATTAACAAAAACAAAATGGTGTTCTTTGGTAGACAATCTGTAGGATTTGCGGTTGCTTCATTTATATATACTAGAGATGAGTGAATAAGTTTGAGTGGAATTGAATTCTATTAGAATTTTACAAAAATCTGCCTTCACCAAAATGTGGATTTTTTGCAGCGAGGAAAAAAAATGATTTGCGGCATATCTACTAGTTAAAATCTTCCCAACTACATCTGGAAAGCATTAAAAAGGGATCCCATATGGAGAAACAAACTGACACATTTCTGGCGTATTACACAACCTTAGTAATCATACAGAATAAAGGTAACATCTTTTAAAATACGTAAGACCAATCATATGGGGACACATATATTATTGTGGATGAAATGCATCTGTGAACAAATATGCTGAAATGGGAAAAAAAGAAAGAAAGAGAAAATACTCAAACTAAGGGTGGCTTTACATGCTGCGATATCCGGCCTGATATCGCTAGCATGAGGCCCAGCCCCATCGTTTGTGCGCGACGGGCATATCGCTGCCTGTCGCGCACAAAATCGTGCACCCCGTCACACGTACTTACCTGCCCTTTGACATCGCTGTGACCGGCGAACCGCCTCCTTTCTAAGGGGGTGGTCCATTTGGCGTCACAGCGACGTCACTAATCGGCCGCCCAATGAAAGTGGAGGGGCGGAGATAAGTGGGACGTAACATCCCGCCCACCTCCTTCCTTCCGCATTGTGGCTGGAGGCAGGTAAGGAGATGATCCTCGTTCCTGCGGCATCACACGTAGCGATGCGTGCTGCCGCAGGCACGAGGATCAACTTCGCCCCAGCGACAGCAGTGATAACTGGCAGCGGACCCCCATGTCAGCGAGGAGCGATTTTGGACGTTTTTGTAATGATCCAAAATCGCTCCTAGAAGTCACACGCTACGACATCGCTACAGCGGCCGGATGTGCGTCACAAAATCCGTGACCCCAACGAGATCGCTGTAGCGAAATCATAGCGTGTAAAGCCCGCTTAAGCGATAAAGAAATAATTATTTAATAAATAAAAAAAATCTTTTTTGAAATTCACACCACAAGGATATTTAGTATCTAAGAATAATATCCAATTTTCTTCTCGCAATAAGAGATTTTTATTATTTTTTTTTTTACCAAATGCACTACAGATCAGCACTCTGTGAAGGGGAAGACATTTCCCAATCCTCTGCATTTGTAAAAACCCTTTTGTGATAGAAGGAGACACTTGATGGTTTACTTACGTATATGACACGCCCACAGGGTCTGGGGTTACCCGTCACCGGGCCACGGTTCTTCTCCTGTGTCACCGCGGTGGCCTTGCCTGGTTCTGTGACCCCGGCAGTGTCAATAAAGATGGGGATGGAGATGATGGGAGTTGTAATTCGTGACGCCACCTGTGGTGTGCGGCCAGTATTAGCCGCTGCTGCGGGACTTCTTCTACGGGGCAGATGATAATGCTGCTCAGATATTGCAGCTCTCCAAATGTAGAGCTAAGCCCAAGGGAGGATGATGGGAGTCGTAGTCGATGGTGATGGAGCGCAGGGGCGACGACACCAGCAATGAAGGGGCAACACAAGGGATTGCAGTCCAAGTTCTTTTACTCACTGTACTGTAACATCCTTTGGAGTGCTGGGAATCCTCTGCATAGGCTCCAGCCTATCCCAGATAGTTAGGAGGTCAGAACCGGTGAGTTTTTCTGTGAGTCCTTCCTCCCAGTGCTGTGTTGTGTGAGTCCCTGCGACCTGAAGCTTTACTGGGACCCGAATCCTGTGAATGGTTCCATTCCCATCTCGTATAGCAGGCAGCGCGAGTCTGTCGCTGGTGCCGTCCGTTGCTTATGACTCCTGGCTCTATATGCTGCTTTGCCCCGGGCACTTTAGGTGGGCCAGAAGACTTGCAAACCCCTGCCCGGCGGCTTCTGCTGGCAGGCCGTGAAGTGCCCACCAGCCTAGGGCTCTGCACCCTGAGGTGTGCGCTGGTCCAGAGGGAGCTATGAGCTCTCCCCTCAGCGACCGTGTTTTCCTGCGATTTATATGTTTCCTGTCTTTTGATGTTCTGTCTGAGTGTGTGTGTGTGTGTGTGTAACCTTACTCCCCAGTGTGTAGCTCCACCTCCCCGGGTTGCTGAACTAGTGGGTGGGAGGTCCCATTCACTATGGTGACCATCTAAATGACCTGCCCTAACCCAGTTGGATTGAAGTGCAGTATCCTGTGGCGCCTGAATCCACAGAGGCACCACATATAGCCTAGGTGATAAAATGTTACCTAAGGAGCAGCCGTATTTGGCCACGCATCTGTCGCGCCCAGGGATAAGGAGTACTCGGTCCCGGGCAGTGTCTCTCTTGGGAATGTCACAGTGGTGGCCATTGCCCGGTTCAGTGCCCTGGGCCCTTTTTGTAATGGGGATATTTATAGGGGAGAATAAGATAATGTTCACATGTGACGCCACTTGCGGGATTGCGGCAAACTGTATGGAGCCGCAGCTGCAGAATGTCTCTAATGGGGCTGGTGATATTGGCAGCTAGAATGGTAGACCCTCCGTAAGTAGGGTTTTGCCCCAGAGGGTGTATGGTGAAGTGGGCATCGGAAGAAGGTAGTCCACACAGGTGTTCAGTGCAACTGATTTACTCACTGCTAGTAGATATTGACTGGTTGCCCGAGGCCAGCTGGATTTGCCTCCAGGTCCCCTTCGTCCCAGTGCCAGTTTGTTCTCTGGTACCTTATTCCCCTGCACCTGTCTCTGGTAAGTGGGTCCCCGTGGTATAGAACAACTGGGGGTCCCCATTCTATGGTTTGTCCACTTCTGTCCACCTGACAGTAGCGTTAACCCAGTGGGGTTGGAGTCTCTGGTCCTGTCCCCAGTTCTCCCTTTGCTACTGAGTCTTTGGATTCTTAGGGTCAGCAAGGTCCTTGATGGTTCCCTTGCTGTGCAGGTGTTAACAGGTCGGCTTGGAGCTCTTTCCTGTCCTAGGGTCCTGTACCCCATCGGTGCGTAGTTCTAGGTGTACTCAATCGTACTCCACCGGCAACTACTTCTCCTGGGTACCAGGTCACGTTAACCCGAGTCAGGACGTCGCTTCACTTCCACCTTCACTCTCCTACTGCTGTCAACTCACTGACTGCTCTCCACAGTCTGCTCCTCCCACCTGGTCAACTAGTGGACTGGAGTGGCTCCACCTTTAGGTGGCCATCCATTGGTCCCACACTAGCTGGGTACCATTGTATGGGGGATTGTTGGGGAAAAACTGGGATTACCTGTGTTTTTGTTGGTACCGGCATTTGGGTTCTGGCTCCCTAAGGGGGTAGGCCCTACATCCTTGTGGGGATGCAGAACCTTGTAGTACCCTGATGGTTTCAGGGGCACTACACATCTACAGTCGTTCTGAATGTTACTAAGAGTAGAAGTTTGATTTTGCACAAGTATTTTAAAACAAATTGTATGCTTTAGTTAAGCTGTAAATGGATTTTTTGTAATTCGTGCGGATTCAGCAAAATAGAGCCTGCTGGCTATCATTTTTGTAAACTGTAAAAAGTCAACAAAATGTAAAAAAAAATATAACCCCTCCCCCTTATATTCACCTTAGTAATCATATTTGCAGCCCCTCCGCATCACCCACTCAGTCTTAGCTGTATCTTCAAATCACCAACGATCTTGCAAAAGGTCACAGCATCATGATTTCAGAGCATCATGGTTTTATAGTGTCATGATTTCATGGCATCATATTTTTCTTGTGCACAGATCTTTAGAGGCCTGGAGAAATCTGAGTGCACACACAATAAGGGACATTAAATTAATGAACAATAATGAAAACAGTTGAATTTGAATTTTGCCTAAACTGCTCATCTAATATATAAAGCTGAGTATATGCGTGTGTTTGTATATGTGTATGTGTGTATGTCCGCTAAAGGAATCAACACTGTTCCATTTACAATCACGAAATTTTGCACAACCACCTCATTTGACTCTGGGAACGTCATAGACTATGCTTTAAGGGGAAAATTAAACCCGCTGTTTTACAGATATTTGCCAAAAAACCTGCTTACATTAAAGTCAATGGAGCTGAGAGCTACAGGTCATTAATAGGAGCTCTGATTGGTTGCTATAGACAACGAAGGACATTCTTAATATAAGTATGATGGATAAATGGATAGAGAGAGACAGAGAGAAAGAGAGGCAGACAAACAGAGAGAGAAACAGAGGGATAGAGACAGAGAGAGGCTGACAGAGAGAGACAGAGAGATAGATAGAGAGAAAGACAGATAGACAGACAGATGAAGAGAGACAGACAGATAAAGAGAGGGAGAGAGAAACAGAGAGACAGAGCAAAAGACAGAGAGACAGACAGACAGACAGAGATGGAGAGTAGGTGAGTCAGAAAAACACTTAGTTACTATCCTGGGCAACGGCGACTACTACAGCTAGTATCTAATATATACAGATTAGTGATGAAGGAATAGTAGCTATTCGTGTTCAGATAATGCTTACAGAATACCGAGTATTATTCCAGTATTCGTTACGGCAAGAAAAATGCTTCATTTCTCCCTTGACTTGCATGAAGTTTGTTATTCGTGATGAATACCGGAATAGTACTTTGGGATTAGTTACGAATAATCCGAATACGAATAGTTACTATTTACCCATCACTACGTCTGATACATTCATTATAGAAAATGTTTTCTATTAAACTCGTACACTGCCATGCCATGATGCCGCCTTGTTCTCTGCCATTAATGACACAAGAATGGGTGTATTTGTGAGTAAATTGTTTTAAAAAGTATTCAATGTTATCACCTCTTCTAAGAAATGGAATAGCAAAAGTGGAATGGTAAGCCAATAATATTATCGTATGAATGAACACCGGGCTCGCCATGGCAACAGTTTGTTCATAAACGCTTGGACAAATAATTTCTTCCCCATATGAAGAGAAATTATAAAATGAATTAGTTTGAAGTTCACAAAAGTCTCAAATGTAATCTCTCCACTCATTATCCATTTTAGACCCTATTGCCTATTTATTCTCATAGCTAAACACACATTAATTAAAGAAGAAACAGTCCTAAAAGTAGAGCAACTTTCTCTTATGTGCTAAATTCTTTATAAAAGCACATGTGGTTTATGAAAAATTTGCCAAATTGAGAACTCCATCAGAAACCTTACTTTGGGAGAGGACTGGTGTAAAATGCGCCCCCCAAAATACGAATTTGATAAACATCACATGTCATGAATCAGTCTAAAATATCTGGAAAAGGAAAGTTATCAAGAAAATATGAAAAAAGACAACAACTTAAATTGGTGAAAAACATATAGAGAATAAGGTGCAAATACTAAACAAAAGCCACCAATAAAGAATAAATTACTCCAGAAATCTAGACAAACAGCAATGATGATTTTGGGCGATACGAGCCTTAGCCAGCATGACACAATGTTTTTCTGTTCAAAAACATAGGGGAAACAGCCGGGGACTACAACTAGTCTACACCATGGCTCGGTCCCCTGGGGCTATTAGGCTATGTGCGCACTAGAAAAGTGATTTTTCTCAAGAAAATTTTCTTGAGAAACTTCTGGGAGTTGAAGATTACCAGTAAAAAAACGCACCAAAACCGCAGGAAAAATGCATGCACATTTTTGGTGGGTTTTTGGTGCGTTTTTGCCTCGGCTTTTCTGCAGGTTGGTCCCTGCGATTTTTTTCTATGCTGTAACTGCAATAAATAATATAGATGATAGATAGATAATCGATAGATAGACAGACAGATAATGGATAGAGGGAAAGATGGATAGATGAATAGATAGATAGAGATATAGCTAGATAGATAATAGATAGATAATAGATGAGAAAGACCTATATAATATCCTACCCCCCTGCATATTCTAAGCTGGCACCCTTTAGTGACTTTCATGTGGCACTAAAGGGTTCTTAGCCTTGTATTTAGCAAAAAAATAAATAATTAAAAATAAAACGACGTGAGGTCCCCCCTATCTTTTGTAGCCAGCTAGGGTAAAGCAGACGGCTGCAGCCTGCAGGCCACAGCTGGCAGCTTTACTTTGGCTGGTAATCCAAAACGGAGGGCACCCTCGCTGTTATTTTACATTAAATAAATAATTTAAAACAAAAAACGTGGGGTTCCCCCCCAAATTGGATCACCAGCCAAGGTAAAGCGGATAACAGTGGTCTGGTACTCTCAGACTAGGGAGGTCCACTGTTATTGGACACTCCCCAGCCTAAAAATAGCAGGCTACAGCCGCCCCAGAAGTGGCATATCGATTAGACGTGCCAATCCTGGCGCTTTGCCCCAACTCATCCCGTTGCCCTGGTGCGGTGGCAAATGAGGTAATATATGGGGTTGATGCCAGATGTGTAATGTCACCTGGCATCAAGCCCTGGGGTTAGTGATGTCACGGCATCTATCAGATACTCGACATCACAACCCAGTCAGTAATAAATAAAAAATAGACAACAAAAAAGTTTTATTTGAAAAAACACTGCCCAAAACATTCCCTCTTTCACCAATTTATTGAAAAGAACAATCAATTCCAGGTCCGGCGTAATCCAATAAGGGGGTCCCATGACGATCTATACTCACTGTCCCAGTCAATGAAGAACAAAATGTTCCCCATTGGCTGGGAGAGCAGTGCAGTGACCTGAGCTTACATCAATAGGTCAGCCCAGGTCACTGCAGGGGATGACGAGCGCTGCTGTCAGGAGATTAGAAGAGATCATTACCTGCAGTGACGATCTCCTGCTTTCCTGACGTCAGCGCTGTCACTGACTTCCATCGCGAGAGCCCGTGACGTCACCGCTAGTGACAGTCTCGGGCTGCCCGCGAGACAGGCATAGAAGGCAGTGGCAGCGCTGATGTCAGGAGAGCAGGAGATCATCACAGCAGGTAATGATCTCATCTAACCTCCTGACAGCAGCGCTCGTCATCCCCGCAGCTGCCAGCACTGTTGTGTGAGAAGCTGCTGATACTGTTGTGCGGGCAGCCGCGAGGCTGGAGCGGGACACAGACTGCACAGGCACCCGACGGAGGTCACACGGAAGTGCTTCCGTGCGGCGTCAAGGGAGTGTGATGTGTTTGTGTTTATGCTCTGCTCCGCTTCCTCTTCCTGTCATAATGACATCACTTCCCTGCAATACGCAGGGTAGTGATGAACATTACCGCGGCTATACCGTGGGTATACCGCACATCATTTGCTACCTGCGGTATACCCACGGTATTTCGCAATTACATTACAGTGAATGGAGTGAAATACCGCAGAAAGTTTCTGCAGAAAAGAAGTGACATGCACATTTTCTCAAGAAATTTTCTCAAGAAATTCTGCAGAATGAATTTTCATGAGAAAAAAAACGCAGTGTGCGCACAACTATTTTTTTTCCCATAGGTTTTGCTGGGAAATGTCTGCAGAAAGGTTACAAACATTTCTCAAGAAGTTTCTGCAGCAAAACCGCGGGTAAAACGCGGGTAAAAACGCAGTGTGCGCAGAGGGCCTAAAACCGCTGGTAAAAACGCAGTGTGCGCAGAGGGCCTTAGGGTTTGATTACACTATATATTACGGAGAAGTGCAATGCAAGAATATATCGCAATGAGGCAGAGCAAATATGTGATTTTTTTCTCATGCATGAGAAAAAAATGGCAACATATATTGGATCACACACAACCATACAAGTCTATGGGTCTGTGTGAAACATCAGACTGCACTAATGTCATCCAAGTGCAGTCTTATATACGCAGGGGCAGACAATGGCAAAGATGGAAAAATTAAAGGGTTAATCCTAGCTCTAAGATCCTATCCCAATATGTAGTAGGTGTAATAATAATAATATTAGCAAATCCCTCCACTTAGAAATGTAGTATAGTTCTCCAGATATAGCCATGTCTCTTACCTCATGTTTGCAGCATTGCAGCTTAGGTATCCACGGCTACATCCTCTGATATAGTGACAGTTACTTAGTTGCTTGTGGTTGTAACTATCGCTACTTAAGCTGCAATGCCCTGCACATGAGGTAAGACATGGTTATATCAGGAGAACTATACTACATTTCTAATTGGAGGGATTTGCTATTATTATTATTATTATTAATAACAATAATAATAATAATATTACACCTACTACATAATGGGCTAGGATCTTGGAGATGGGACTACACCTTTAATTTCTCCTTCTCCTCTGGACATGTGCTCCAATTCCCGCATGTGAGAGAATCAGATCACAGTTTATGACACTTGACTCATGCTTGCAGCAGAGCCTGAGCCAAGTGTCATTAGCAATATTGCTATATGGTATTGTGGCCCCTGCATTAGGGTACACTTGTGTATAGCTTCCGATGGAAGAGCATCGGAAGTGATATTCTAATAAGTCTCTGCTCCGAGTGTCAGCCAAGGGCATGCGACTGTGATGCGATCTTGTGATCGGATCACAGCTGCGGAGAAGAGGGAGGGAACACTTTCTCCACATCTCCGCTGCCTGTCTCTTCATATATCACATAAATAACCTGACAGGAAAACACCTTATAAAAATATTTCTTTATTAATAAATTAACATAGCAATAAATTATATTGGACTATCAGACATGTGCAAAGGTGCTTGGTGCAACTGAACATATAGCCTAACTGATGGAGCACGGAGGAATAAACAAATCAATAATTCAATTAGTTCTAATGTGGCACAAAGGATAGGGTGGGAAGGAAAAAATACCTAATTAAATACACCCTACCTTACCCTTCCTGACAATGGATGGTATCCTAATTTAGTAGATACCCCCCGCACACCGATGGCTGGCCCTAACTAACCCTGAACTCCACTAGCAGGAAACCATCACCACAAGTACTACAAGTGCAAAATTTGTGACATAAAACAGGACAAACAACAAAAAACAATGGACTAAAGTAAAGAACTATAATACAATAAAAACAGTTCAATACATTTTTTGCAAGATTTTGTCCTACTGCCCCTACAGAAATGAATACATAGAGCGTAGGAATTTAGATAAACTCTTGCTAATAATCACGTAAATATATAGGTCACAGAGAAGGGGCGTTGAACCATGCACTACCCCTCTCCACTATGCCATATCCCGTATATCGCACTGCAGTCGGATGACATGCAAGTGTAGTGTGCGCTTCCATAAACTTGTATGCTGCAATCCATTCTGCATGCTGCTATGGCATGAGAAATCAACCGTAGATGGACACTGCCCATAGTTTTGCACTAGAGTGAGAGCAATGTGATGTTTTATCGGATTGCACTCGTCTGTGCAAATCACAAGTAGAACCAAGACCTTAAAAGTAAGTTTCTTCACTGAAATTCTGCAGTGTTTCAAGGTCAAACAAACATGGCTAAAATCTTACAGCCAGTGCCTGATAAAGGCTGCCTGTGGATCGGGCAGGAAATATCAGCTGTCTGGTTCTCTTCAATGAATTGGCCCAATTGCAACATTTCTTGAAAGCTACATTCTCATGATAAGTATTTGGTGAGTTTTTTATGTTGCAGAATTTCTGCAGCATTTCTGCTCCTATTACCGTATGTAAATTAGGTTATTTTCGTATGCATTTTGTACCTGCAGATTTTCTGGAACACTGCTTTTTGCCTATGAGTTTTAGGTGAACTTTTGACGCTATATATTTTTGCTGCATCAAAAATGCAGGGTCTTATGGTTCTATAGCATAGTGAATGGGATTTAAAGAAATCTCCTGCCCATTATGCTTTTTTTTACTCAGTATAAATTGATCTGCAGAGCGTGCTTCTAATCTGTAACATGTAAATTTCTCTTGCTGATATGCAGAGTTTATGCAGAGATTTTCCCCACAGAAATGCACTAGATATGGAAAATCTACAGGTAAAAAACAAATGTACATCTTTAGTACATTGCCACTGCTGAAACGCACTAAAAACTTCTAATTCACACATGAGTTTCATTAAATTCAATATCAAAGAAGTATTTAAAACAAAGCAGCTTTATTTAAAACATGACATACCAAGAAGAGACAAAAACAGCAGTGTCAAATTGCAATAAAAACCTCACGTAAAAAACAAAATTAAAAACACATACAAGTAACCTAATTAATCTAAGTAACTTTAAGTAAAAATTACCAAATATTCAAATATTCATTTTGAGAATGTAGCCTTAATGGTGATTTCACACAGCAATTTTCAGAAAAATTAACCTAGATCTTAATCTAATTCTTTTTCCTGCTAGATCCACTCCTGGCCTTGGCTCCACTCTTTCTTCTTCTTTGATTGATAGCTTTGGCATCATAGAGCCAGAAAAGGACAGATATAGATGGAAAATAAACAGTTTAGAAGGTGCACTTAAATGATTGTATAGGGTGTTACGCGGCGGTAGTTGTGGGCAAGTATTGTCTCCAGACTCCCTGGCATGCTACATAGAATCCATGGTCCTGGCTGAGTTTAAGGACTTGTGTTGTATGGGCTGTGGACCCGTGCAGGCCCCATACTGCCACTGATGTTGACTCGCCAGGACCCGATGATGACTCATACACAAGGAGACCAACAGTTTGTTTCAAACAACTCTTTACTAAATGGTTCATTCTCAGTAACAACTTTACACTTCAGATGGTGGGCATATATCTTCCATCATGTTACAGTCCTACAAGGCACATATAGACAGTCCTAGTTTCCACTGGGTTGCTTCAGATCTTACTGGCCCTGTAAGTTCCAGCCTAACCCAGGTCAGCATTACAGTACAATTCATGACGGTCACTTTCCATTGCAGTGGCTCCACGTCTAGTCTCCTTACAGAGGTAACGATCAGAGATCCCATAACCATGGTCAGAGTAGAGCTTTGTGCTCACTTGGAGAGAAACCACACAGATAAACTGACTTCAGTCACACGCTAGTTAGGATAAACCGATTACCTTTACAGCTAATGGGCCTGGTCAGTTGAGTCCAGTCCTCTAACTCCGATTGCCTGGGGCCATTCCGCTTGAGAATTGATCTCTTGTTTCAACGCTGTTCGCACTCCGTGTCTCAGTCAACTTTCAAGATCTCGTTTCCAGTCTCATTGCTGCCACAAACCACCTACTGTATGCGACACCACGACCTATAGACTATCTTTCTATAACTGTCACTCAATAAATCTTCACTCCTAAACTCAACTGACTCTTCTAAAATTAACCATTTCTTACCCTGGCAACTAACCTTTCCTATTGTGGGCTAATCCGAACATTTAACTGTTGCTTACCCTATGGTCTGATAACTTCCTACACAAGTCCTATGCTATACTTCACATTACACATTGTCAACACTAGATATCACATATTACACTATACACTACACCTGAGCACATTACAATCCATACACTATCATCACAATTAACATAACATATTGTATACAAAAGACGCAAGTCATTATTCGCATTACACTACACAACACGATTAGTGTCTCCAGGGGCAGGAAGGTGGCAGCAATAGTCTACCACTCTTACAATTGGCCATGCCATATACAGTGGAACCTTGGATTATGAGAATAATTTGTTCCAAGAGTGTGCTCTTAAACCAAGTTACTCTTATATGAAAAGAAATTTTCCCATAGGAAATAATTGAAAAGCAGACAATTCACTCCACAACGCAAAAATATTAACTGTATTTATACAAACTTATTACAGTAATATAAAATAATGTCCTGTATTCATATAAAATTACAGTACACTAATACATACTGTACAGTACAGTAAAAAACAAATAAACAGTAAAGCAAAGTAAATTGCACTTTACCTTACAATAATATTGTACGTGTGCGAGAGGTACAGTATAAGCAATGTGCTGTACTGGTTAGCAGAAGGTACAAAACTGTATCCACAAATACAAATTGATAGACATGCTATATAGTATATACTGTACTGTACAATGGTATACTATATACAGTACATATGTACAGAAAGTTACCTCCAGTGTGGGTCAGATCGCGATGAAAGGACAGAACCAGAAGTGTGCATGGTGGGTTTTTGCTCTTATTGCAAATCATTGCTCTTAAACCAAGTTACAAATTTGTAAAAAGCTTTGCTTGTCTTGCAAAACGCTCTCAAACCAAGTTACTCTTAATCCAAGGTTCCACTGTACTTGGTTGGAACAGTCATCCTTTCCTGACAGAGTCCCTTTGAACAGTTTGTCTCAATATAACAACCTCTTTGCATCTTGAAACTGATTAACCATCATTGGTCCAACTTCATAAGTTCCCCTAAATTATCTGGTCACATATGGCAATACAAATGCTGGGCTTTCGATGTAATATGATCAAGCACTTTTAATGCCTCATTCAGGCATCCATTTTTCACACATGTGTCCTAGCCATGTTTATTTTGGATAGGACATGTATTATATATCAGTCCATTCATGTATGGGAAAATTTGGACATCTGAATGATGCCTAAGTGCATTCTTTAACTTTGCAGTTTACCCTTTCTGGAATATGATTTCGTAACAGTAAAAATAAAAAAAATAATGGAAAATGTTGCTGTAAAGATTAAAGCACAGATTGGATGTATACAATTACTTGTTAGTTGTATTTCAGTACTGTCTTCCCAAAGGCATTTCTTCAGTTTCTTGCACACAGTTGGGCGACCACTGTGCTTTGTCGTCTGTCTGTCCGGGTTTTTAATAGTGTAAACATAAGACAATGACAGCAGCTTTAGAATCATTTAGAACAGTGAAGGATCACAGAATCCTTGGATAAGTCACACATCTGTACTGAATCGAGGAGATTGCCGCTAAGTACACACACTGCTCAATTGCTTTTCCTTTCTAATTAAAAAGCAGGCTTGTGTAATCTACAGGCAGTTCTTCCACATATTAACGAGGGATCAGCTAGGCACACAGAGGTGAGCTTGCTGAACCTTACTGCTGTATAAAAGGCTTAGTAATGGAGACAGATAAGAAACTCGGCATATGTTGTACCATGACCGTTTATCAGTCTAAAAATAAATCAAAAGTATATTCTGTGCAATATCAAGGCGATGTTCATTTGTCTGGCTCTGCTCTATGGACACGAATTGGAGAAAGTCTGCGCCGTGTTAGGCAAATTTGAATTTCATCAGTTTAATTCTTCGTTATTCTGGAAAACTACTATATGATCTCAGGCTGTTGTGTAGCAGAACCCAAATCATATAAAATGCCCATATAAATAGCCTCTGCTTATTATCCTGTGAAATCTGTCTGCTGACATCAAACACAATTTTCCTTTCAATTCTGCCAACATCAAATGTTTGAAATTGCTAATCAAATTCAGGCGATTTGATAAAGGTTTGTTCATATGTTTTGGTTTTTTTTACATCTCTGCAATGGCAGATTACTTCGTAGCTATAAGGATTGACACATACAGTGTTTTCCAAGACTTTGATTAACATGTTGGAAATTGTGTATGGGCTTTTAACCTCATGATTCATATGAGGCTGACCTAAAAGCAACAAAGGGTAAAGTAAAGTCAGCAACAAAGTGTCGCAGGCGGCGGGGCGCTGCGCTCGCTAACGCTCAGGTCCGACGCTGCTGCTGCTCGGTGGCTCGAGCGGTGGGCCGGATCCGGAGACTCGAGCGGCGCTCCTCGCCCGTGAGTGAAAAGGGGGGTGGTTTGTTTGGGGATTTAGTCCGTGACGCCACCCACGGGTCGTGGTGAAGGTGGGCACCACCGCTGCTGGTGACGGGGATCTCGGGAGCGATGGTAGGGAGCAGCTGGGATGTTGTTTTCCCCCTCCGTGGGTAGGGGTTGGTGGTCCCGGGGCCCGGTGGTGAGACGGGGAGGCAGGGTAGGCGAGGTGCAGGGTTGCAAGGACAGCGCGGCGCAATGCCGGATGGCACGGGTGTACTCACTCAGCAAGAGATGCACAAAGTCTATGGTAAACCAAACGGCTGGATGGACGGGTCCCGCAGCCGGCTGCAGTGTCTCTCCCCGGACAGGTGATGGTGGCTGTCTTTCCCTGCACCTTTGTGTACTTTCTTGACTATGATGGGTTCCCAACGGTAGTCCGCTCCCCGGTGTATGGATACCGGAGGAGCCCTTTTGCCCGCAGGCGCTGGCCCTTGGGTCTCTAGTTTTTGGTGGTAGCTGTATACCCTCACGGTGCGAGCGGTTGCCTTCTATCGGGTCTTTGGTTGTTAGGAAACCCTTGGGGTTCCTGTCACACTCGGATTTGACTGTTAACGGCGGCTCCAAGCCTAGTCGGGGTCCGATGGCCCTGCCTGTGTGTGCTAGTTTCACTTCGCTCCCCGGTTCGGTACCGACGGGCCATCGCCCGACCCCGGTCCTACAGTTCCACGTTGATCCACCACTCCTGCAGACGGCCACCACCGTCTGCCAACCTTGCTGTCCGTGTCCGGGCTCCTACCCAGGCACCTCAGTGTTTACTAGTCCTCACTCCTTCACTTCTAAAACTCAACTCCTCTAACTCCACTCAACTGAACTCAACTGACACTTTTCCCGCCTCCAGTCCTGTGAACTTCTCGGTGGGCGGGGCCAACCGCATGGCTCTGCCCCACCTGGTGTCGACATCAGACCCTGGAGGGAGGCAACAAGGATTTTGTGTTTGTCTAATGTAACTGCCTAGGGTGGTGGGTGTGTGTGTGTGTTACCTGTGACAACCTGGCTAGTCCAGGGCACCACATTCCCCCTTGGTGAAATGCAGACCGTCCGCGGGCTGCCCGTCCATCACCGGTTTTATTTTTCAACTGTGAAATATAAATAACATGTAATCATAAGCATTCTTTTCAGGTCACTTGAACGTTGCACATATAAACATTTTAATACAGACGGACGGACGGACGGATGTCTTCCGCTCTCCCACCCAAGCAACCTAGCCCTGATGCTGCCCCTAAGAAGTGGGCAACACCCCTTGACCCCAGTCCAGATTCAGGCTGCCCGAGCGGGAACGGGTACGGTAACTCGCACCCGACTGTCACTTCAGGGGACCCCACGTCCAAGGGGGACCCCTGACCCCCGGAGGATCGCCACCGGTTACTGTAGTGGCGGGCCTGGGCCATCCCTTTCCTCCAGGCCCATCCTCCAAATCAGCCTCTTCGTAGACGGCAACGGTATCTATCCCACAAAACTATTTACAAACCCACTAGTTCGTGGGTGGCCTGCAAGTTCTCGGCCATGTTCATGAGGAGTTTCTCATGTGGGTATGGGGGGGTGTTGATTGAACAGGGACAACTCCAGTCCCAATGGGGACGGTTCTTCTTCTCGGACGGTAATCAAGTAGACAATCAGGTTAAAATTCGGTGTGATTTGTATTCATTTTCATTCACTCACATATTTACACAATTAACATACGACACCCCTAGATGGTAGTCTCCCTGTACCTAAGTGGGGGTCGACCTATGTTGGGACGTGTGGACCTTCTGGGCCCAATGCTATCAGGGGAGGGCAAGGGGACAGAGGAGGCAGTCAGTTCCTCTTCCCGTATATCGTGTGGGGCAGGTGGAGACTCAGGGGAGCTAGGTACAGGTGCAGCCCTGGGCATTGGCTCACTGGCGGTTACTTCCGTCTCCTTTTCCTCCACGGGTTGTGGGAACATTATTACGGGAATAATCACCGCACCGTTCTGCGTAGGCCAGTCCGCTGGGAAATCGCCCATCACTGTGTGGATCACCTCTTTTCCTTTCTCCCCAGTTGGTCTGGGGGCCGGGACTTCAGATGCCACCCTCAATTGAGGTGGACACCTCTTCAGGTGGTCCCTGGAAACCATGGCCAAAGTCTTCCCCTGGTCATGACTAATTTGGTAGGCCTTCTCATTCTCCCATTCAGTGGGTTGTATGACATATGGGGTCTTTTCCCACTGGTTATCAAGCTTAAGGGTTCTTATTATTCATTTTAGCACTACATTCCCCGGCTTAAAGGGACCAGCTGGAGCCCGCTTATTGAAGTACTGTTCTTGCTGCTCCCGGCTCCGACACAGGTTCTTTTCCACGTACTCCTGGACCTGTCGGTACTGCGCTTTCCGCCGGGTGTCTCAGTCAGTAGTCGAAGGAAGGGCCTCTGGAGCTTCCAAGTCCATTTCCAGGTCCACCGGCAACCGGCCCAGTCGGGCTCTCATCAGATACTCTGGTGTGCATTTGGTAGAGCTACAGGGAATGTTATTGTACATGTCTATCAAATCAGGCAGCTTTTCTGGCCACAGGTTCCGTTCTTCCAACGGTATCACCTCGAGGAGATCCAGGACCAGGTGGTTCATCTTCTCACACATCCCATTCGTCTGGGCATGGTATGGGGTGGTCCTGATCTTCTTACAACCATACAATTTGCAGAATTCTTGAAACACCTCTGCTTCAAAGGCTGAACCCTGGTCCGTAAGTACCCTCTCCGGGTATCCGTGCAGTCGGCAAAAGTAGGCCTGGAAGGCTCTAGCTGCGATACGGCCAGTCAGATCTTTGACTGGGACGACCACCATGAATCTTGAATAATGATCTACGATGGTCAGGGCGTAGGTATACCCACTTCGGCTAGGGGTGAGCTTGACGTGACTCCAGCGGTTGATGGGTAATGATTGGTCGTAGAGGGGCCTTCTGGCTGGCTTCGTCCCTTCTTCTCAGTGCACAGGGACCACACTCTCGGCACTAAGCCTCTACAGACTCCCTCATCCCACTCCAATTGAACCGCTCTCTCAACAGCATCTCCAGCTTATTCCACCCAAAGTGCCCGGCACCGTCATGGTAAGCTTGTAGAACTGCGGGCACGTTAGCCTGAGGAACCACCAGTTGGCGGACCTTCTCATGAGTCTTCGGGTTGATCAGTTCCCGGTACAACTTCCCCTGGGACAAGTGCAGCCTGTGCTCGTTCTTTCCACAGCCGTTGGGCCTCGGGAGGAGCGGTAGGGTCCATTCCAGCAGAGCCTTGTTCAATCATGGTCTTAACCAACTGGACGGGAGGCGCTTGGTCTTGGGCTTCTCGCCATCCCTGACTAGGTAACGGGTCCACGCTCACCTGTTGCTGAGTGACATGCAACTTCTTGACTGGTGGCTGGTGGAACGCAGGCAACTCGATTTCTTCGAGGTCATCGTCTTCCACCCTTTCATCCGGAAAGTGGGGCATCCGGGATAGCGCGTCCGCATTGGTGTTCTTGCGGCCGGCTCTGTACTTGATAGTAAAGTCCTAATTAGACAGCCTGGCCACTCACCGCTGCTCCAATGCGCCCAGCTTGGCCGTGTCCAGATGGGTCAATGGATTATTGTCCGTATAGGCGGTGAACTTTGCTGCTGCGAGGTAATGGCTGAACCGCTCGGTAATGGCCCACACCAGCGCTAGGAACTCAAGCTTGAAGGAGATGTAATTCTCAGGGTTCCTCTCTGTGAGCCGGAGTTTTCTGCTAGCGTAGGCAATCACCTTTTCCCTTCTGTTCTGGACCTGGGACAGGACTGCGCCCAAGCCTACATTACTGGCATCGGTGTAGTGGATGAACGGGAGGCTGTAGTCGGGGTACGCCAGAATTTCCTCCCCGGTCAAGGCCGTCTTCAGCTGGCTGAAGGATTCTTCATGCTTCTCTTCCCACACCAATGAGGGTCTTGGGGCTCTGACGCCCTTGGTCTGTCCCACGAGGAGGTCTTGCATAGGTGCAGCTATCTTCGTGTATCCCTTGATGAAGCGGCGATAGTAGAAAACTAGGCCCAGGAACTGCCTCACCTCTCTCACCGTGGTCGGCCTCGGCCAGTCCTGAATGGCAGTGATCTTTTCGGGATCTGGGGCGACGCCCTCTGCGCCCACCACATGTCCGAGGTACTGCACCCTGTGCTTCAGTAGGTGGCACTTAGAGGGCTTAAGTTTCATACCAAATTTGGCTAGGGACGCGAACACTTCAGCCAGATGTTCCAGGTGGGCCTCGTACGTCTGGGAGTAAACGATCACATCGTCCAGGTACAGTAGGACCGTTTCGAAATTGAGATGTCCCAGGCAACACTCCATGAGCCGTTGGAAGGTTCCTGAGGCATTGCACAGCCCAAACGGCATGCTGTTAAACTCGCAGAGCCCCATGGGAGTGGCGAATGCAGTCTTCTCTCGGTCCTCTGGTGCGACCGCTACCTGCCAGTACCCGCTAGTAAGGTCCAGGGTAGAGAAGAAGTTAGCAGTTCTCAGTGCAGCTAGCGACTCTTCGATACGGGGGAGAGGATAGGCATCTTTATCCGTGATCTTGTTGATCTTCCGGTAATCCACACACATTCTCATGGTGCCGTCCTTCTTCTTTACCAGCACCAGTGGGGCTGCCCAGGGACTACAACTATCCCAAATGACCCCCGCCTCCTTCATGTTCCTCAACATGTCTTTGGCGCATTGATAGTGTGCTGGCGGAATGGGCCTGTACCTCTCTTTGATGGGTGGATGTAAGCCTGTAGGGATATGGTCTTGAACCCCCTTAATCCTCCCAAAGTCTAGCGGGTGTTTGCTGAAAACCTGTTCATACTCTTGCACCACCCTGTATACCCCCTCTTTATGATTTGTGGGTGTGGCATCAGTGCCTACGTGTAGTTCCTGCCACCACTCCTCTAACTGTTCAGGGGATGTATGGTTACTGGCAGGGGATGCTGAGGTAGGAGGGACAGCTTTGTGAATGGTGTGAGGGTCTAGGATGAGCGGCTTGACAAGGGTAGTGTAACGGGGGAGCCTGACTTCCTCCTCTCCACAATTCAGCACTCTTAAGCCTGCTTTACACGCTACAAGATATCTTACGATGTGTCGGCGGGGTCACGTCGTAAGTGACGCACATCCGGCATCGTAAGGTATGTTGTAGCGTGTGACAGCGACGTGCAATTGCGATTGAACGAAAAACCGTTCATCGCATGCACGTCGTTCATTCCTGACGAATTGAACGTCAGATTGATCATTGTACCCGGGATAGCACACATCACAGTGTGTGACACCCCGGGAACGATGAACAGATCTCACCTGCCTCCTGCGGCTCCCGGCCCACAATGCGGAAGGAAGGAGGTGGGCGGGATGTTTACGTTCCGCTCAGCTCCGCCCATCCGCTTCTATTGGCCGGCTGCCGTGTGACGTCGATGTGATGCCAAACGTCCCTCCCACTCCAGGAAGTGGACGTTCGGCGCCCACATCGAGGTCGTATGGTAGGTAAGTATATGTGACGGGGGTTAATCGTATGTGCGGCACGTTCAAAAAATTGAACGTGCTGCACATACGATGGGGGCATTGCAAATTGCATACAATATCGTATGCGAAATTGCAACGTGTAAAGCAGGCTTTACAGGTACTCTCCCCTTTTTAACGTCAACCACTCCCCTGGCTGCCATCACCGTGGGCTAATGTTCAGAAGGCGTGGGTTCCACCATCGCCGGGTAGTCGCGCCCCTGAGAGCCTACTGCTGCCCTGCACCAAATCATCATCTCACTTCGGGGTGGCACTACCATTACCCTTACTCCACCAATCTCTCCACCAGTTGAGCTCACTTGCTGCCGATACAGAAGGGCCCGGATCTCGCGCTGCACAGCCCTCTGTCGTCCTCCTGCTGTGACGGCCAACTGCTGCAACAGACTCAGTACTTCACTCATACAATGCTCCATCACGTTGGTCCCTAGGATTACTTTTGGTTTATGATCACTGGGTTCATTCATCACCACAATCATCCCTTGGTTCTTTAACTCCGTACGTTCCACGGTCAGGGTCACTTGTTTGTATCTCACCTAGGTTACAGGGAGTCCATTGGCTGCGACAAGGGTCAGGCTATCATCAGAAGGGGCAAGTTCGTCAGTACCCCAATTCTGCTGGTAGTGTGTATATGGTATAGTGGTTACCTGTGATCCTGTGTCCAAGAGGGCCATGAGCGGGATGCCGTCCACTGCCAGAGGGATGATGGGGCGAGCTCCGATGTACCGGTCTCGCCAATCAGGGTGGCCGTTGGTGTCTACTCCTGAGGATTGGCCCTTGGCCCCAGGGGTTGCTCGCTTAACGGGCACCGCTTTGAGTAGTGGCCAGGCTTGCTGCACCTGTGACAGAGAGGAGGCCCATACCATGAGTTATTGGTCCTTCTCCGCTGCATCCAGGGGACGTCCTCCGGGCTGTCGGCGAGCTGGATCCCCCCTGGGGGCTTGACTCTCGTCAGAAGCTGGAGTGCGGCGAGGATCTTGGCTAGGTCTCCATCCATGCGGCGGACCTGGGCAGCTAGCTCATCCATCATCCGGACAGGCGCTGCAGGGGCCGGTAGGGCCGGGAGAGGAGGTGCCACCGTGATAGGAGCGGTCTCAGCCGGCCATGAAGCCGCCTCAGGAGCGTCTGGCGTTGGGGCCTGCAGGGCCTTGATGGCCCGCTCTTTCAGTACTGCAAAGTCCAGATTGGGGTGTTCTAGGGCCCACAGCCGTAGCTGCTTGCGGTCTTCCGCAGACCTCAGCCCTTGCAGGAATTGTTGCACTAGCATCTTATTGCTATCCGCATCATTAATAGTGTCCACCCGCTTCAGCGTACGGAGAGCTGTTTGCAGACGCAAGGCATAGTCTCTTATATTCTCCGCAGGCCGCTGTCGACACTGATAAAACTGCATCCGCAGCTCCGTTTCCGTGCGGGTCTCAAAAGCGATTTGTAGCTTCTCGAAAATGGTAGTTACTGAGGCCCAGTACTGCTCCTTTGTTTGGTGCTTTGGGGTCACTGTGCCTGTAGCACCAGCGGTCATCGCATGTCAGACGACTTGCCCTCCACTAAAGGCCACTGATGTCGCTCTGATGTCACTAGGAATGCTAAATTAACTAAGAAAGAAATCTTATGGATCGGACATGAAATCTTTAGTTCTTCCCCTGATGAACCCCTAGGATAAACATAGGGGGGAAACGCGTCGGGATTTGCTACTGGTGATCCTAGCAGATAAGTCTTCCCTGCTGGGATTATTTACTATTATCTATGTTAGATTCCATGTTAATTAATATCATCTTGTGTATGACTGTGCAGGAACATACATATGTTCAGTTTCATCATGGCTGTCATATTTATGACAACCAGATTCTAGTAAAGATCTACTATCTATGTATTTCCAGGTCTGATGTGATTATACTAATAAGCATCATTTTTCTTTTGACTGTGCAGAAAAATACATAACTGCGCGGTTATATTTTGGATGCCATTTTCTATGGCAGCCAGATCATGGTAATGACCTTTTGACTACTTGCACTAACTATTTCTTGGTGGTGGGTGTTTTTCTTGCGACTTACGGGTTGCAGGGATAGAATAGGGAGAGCCGACGAGGAGCGGGGGGTACCCAATACCTTATGGTCCACCTCCGCTGGTAGGTAGGTGAAAGGGAGGGACAGAATATCCTTTCCCTATATTCCCCATAACTATAGGGCAACTACCTGGTAAAAACTACAACGACTATAGTTGTTTTACCTAGAGTGTAGAGACAATCAGCACTCCTTTTTCACTAGTTGGCTCTACCCCTTTTCTTCCCACTCACCTCACGTGACCAGTCTACAATCTAGTTATTTAAAAGTTATCACGCTTTTATGATAAAGAGTATTTTTAATATTGTATATTAATAAATATTAATTTTAGGAGTTTTTTCTTTGTTTTTTTTCCGGTCCGCGTCTGTCCAGGTCTCCGTCTCCTGCTCAGCCGCGCGGTTAGCTGCCCTAGCACTACCGCTGCCCATTGCCTATCAGTCAAGGGATATAAATCGAGGACCGGGCTAATCTTTTTCCGGAACACCTGCAAAGCATCAGGCTTCCCATCGTACTGCGGTAGCCAGGTAGCACCGGGCACATAGGGCAGGGAGAACGGCATCACCTGAATGACCGCTGGGCCCGCAGCCTCCCCCGCTCCTTCGGCCGGAGCATGGGCTATCCCGTTTCCATCTACGGGCGCCGCTACGGCTACGACCGTCACTCCTCTGACGGCTCCGTCGGGCGCAGACATCTTTTTCCCGTCCTCCCTTGGTTCTCTTTAGCACTTCCACTTGTTGGGGGCGGGGCTTCGCTGTCGCGCCTTTCCTGCTCGGAGAAGACGCTCGAGCGGGAAATCTTCGCGCCAAAGATGGCGGCGCTTCAAATTTTTCGGCCGGACGCCGCTGGCGGAGACCACAAGGCGAACTTCTACTGGTAAGTAGATCCGTCCAATCCTGTTCACAGCGCCAAGTTGTCGCGGGTGGCGGGGCGCTGCGCTCGCTAACACTCGGTGGCTCGAGCGGTGGGCCGGATCCGGGGACTCGAGCGGCGCTTCTTGCCCGTGAGTGAAAAAGGGGGTGGTTTGTTTGGGGATTTAGTCCATGACGCCACCCATGGGTCGTGGTAAAGGTGGGCACCACCGCTGCTGGTGACGGGGATCCTGGGACCGATGGTAGGGAGCAGCTGGGATGTTGTTTTGCCCCTCCGTGGGTAAGGGTTGGTGGTCCCGGGGCCAGGTGGTGAGACGGGGAGGCAGGGTAGGCGAGGTGCAGGGTTGCAGGGACAGCGCGGCGTGGTGCTGGATGGCACGGGTGTACTCACTCAGCAAGAGATGCACAAAGTCTCCGGTAAACCAAACGGCTGGATGGACGGGTCCCGCAGCCGGCTGCAGTGTCTCTCCCCAGACAGGTGATGTCTTTCCCTGCACCTTTGTGTACTTTCTTGACTACGATGGGTTCCCAACGGTAGTCCGCTCCCCGGTGTATGGATACCGGAGGAGCCCTTTTGCCCGCAAGCGCTGGCCCTTGGATCTCTAGCTTTTGGCGGTAGCTGTATACCCTCACAGTGTGAGCGGTTGCCTTCTATCGGGTCTTTGGTTGTTAGGAAACCCCTGGGGTTCCTGTCACACTCGGATTTGACTGTTAACGGCGGCTCCAAGCCTAGTCGGGGTCCGATGGCCCTGCCTGTGTGAGCTAGCTTCACTTCGCTCCCCGGTTCGGTACCGACAGGCCGTTGCCCTACCCCGGTCCTACGGTTCCGCGTTGATCCACGACTCCTGCAGCCGGCCACCACCGTCTGCCAACCTTGCTGTCCGTGTCCGGGCTCCTACCCAGACACCTCAGTGTTTACTCCTCACTCCTTCACTCCTAAAACTCAACTCCTCCAACTCCACTCAACTGAACTCAACTGACACTTTTCCCGCCTCCAGGCCTGTGAACTCCTCGGTGGGCAGGGCCAACCTCCTGGCTCCACCCCACCTGGTATGGATATCAGACCCTGGAGGGAGGCAACAAGGATTTTGTGTTTGGCTAATGTAACTGCCTAAGGTGGTGGGGGTGTGTGGGGGTGTGTTACCTGTGACGACCTGGCTAGTCCAGGGCGCCACACAAAGCAATTAAAGTTAATAATGTTTAACCTGTTCACAACCTTTGGACATACTGGTACGTACAAGGTTTTGTGTGTCCTTTTAATGTGGGCTCGCTCTGCAAGCCCGTATGTTTCCCTGCATAGGTAGGCTGATCTGATCAGCCAATATGTTCAGCTAATGGGGTTTAACGTGCACTGACAGGGAAAGCTTAATTACCCGCCTCTATTGGCAGCCCCATGATGTGATCATGGGGTGCCAATGGGTTGTCATGATACCCGGGGTCGGCTGATGACCCCGTAGTTCCTGTGAGCGCCAGCATTCACAAGAGGTCAGCATTTCTGCTGTTCAGAGCAGCAGTGCTGAAGTATCGCTCTGATCAGGAGAAGTGATCGGAGTGTATGAGCATCAAGTCCCCTAAGAGAACTAGTAAAAGAAGAAAAAGTGTAAAAAATAGTTTTAAAAATATGAAAAAAATTAAAAAAAACACAAAATTTCAAATCACCACTTAAAAAGAAATGTACATGTTTGGTATCTACAAGCTCGTACTTACCTGAGAAATCATACTGCTAGGTTAGTTTTACCATGTAGGGAACATGGAAAATAACCCCCAACCCCCTCCCAAAAAAAACCAATCGTGGAATTGCACTTTTTTTGCATTTTCAATGCACTTGGATTTTTTTCCCCCATTTTCCAGTAGAATATGTGGCAGAACAAATGATGTCATTTTAAAAGTACAACTCGTCCAGCAAAAAATAAGTTCACATATGGCTATATTGACAGAAAGAAAGGGAGGAGAAAAAGGAAAACAGAAAATTGCCAGATGGTGAAAGGATTAATTATTAGGATACCATAGGCATAAAAACCAACTGGAGCAGTACTGCTGTTATCAGTACCTTGAATTACGCCATAATGATAATAACCTCTTTTTACTGTGTATACGTGTTCTTAAAGTGAACCACCAAATATCAACCAAAAGTATAGAGCGAGGGTAGGGCAAAATAAGACGATGTCTGTATACCATATTATAAACTAAATTATATCCACCACCCAAACTCAAAAATAAATATGGGTATCCGAAGGTTCATACAGAATAATCAAAAACAAGTACTAAAAAAAGCCAGAATCCAAAGTAATAAGAATAAGCATTATTCTAAATACTTAAAGTGGTTGTCCATTACTAGAACACACCATTCTGATTCTACATGTTTCCGCCAGGTAAAATAATAAAGACTATACTCACCTCCCATATGGCACCCTTCCAGCTGTGTTCAGGATCGCGTTGCTAGCGCTCACATGTGGTTGTGATGTCACGCGAGCCCCACGTTTAATCAACGATGGCTTCTTTCTCCCTGCCTTTGGACCAAACGAGTTAATCAACAGTAGTGATGGGCGGACCTGAACTGGAAAAGTCCAGACCCACGGAGTTTCAAAAGTACGTTAGTGACAGGCCCAGGCTCAGAATTCTCAGGGAATTCCGGGTATCTTTCCAGATCCAGAACTCAGGAAATACAAAAAATTAAGGAAAAATAAAGAAAAAAATAATAAAGCAAACGGGCTGTGCTTACCAAGGCTCCGGCATGTCTGTAACTGCTTCCTGGACGCTCATTCACTTCCAGGGCCGCTCATTACGTGCATTGCATATGCACTGCTTTCCCCAACCACCGGTGTCTGTGATTGGTTGCAGTCAGACCCCCCCCCTACACTGAGTGTCAGCTGACTGCTTCCAATCACAGACAATACTTACATCTATTGCACAGTAAGAATAAATTAAACAAAATTTGGCGTATCTTATTATGATACCAAGCACAGATAAAGCATACAGCTACAGGCTGCAACCCCCAGCTGTACGCTTATCTTGGTTGTAGAAAAATAAGAGGAACCAAGAAATCATTACGAAAATGCAACATAATTGTACTATGAAACACATGGTCACAAGTAGAAGAAATAAAGGCTTTCATTTTGAAATTAATTGGGGGAAGTGGCTGGCCTTTTTCAGACTTTCATGTTAATGAGTGATCGATGATATAGACATCCTATAAAATAATAAAATAATAAATGGATTAATGTTTGATAGAATGTAAGAAGGTTCGTAAGAGAGGCTGTAGGAGGGTAGAGGCCTAGATATAAGGGGGAGTGTGGAGGAAATACCCACATTTATTATGATCATGAGCGTAAGTGGCCCTTACTGATGGGGTTCGTGGGTTCCGAGTGCACAGGTCCATCCATCCAACAATCCAAGTTTACTTTAAAGTTTATGTCTATTTTTATTCACTGCTATAATCACATGCTAGTGTTTGCTAATGATTTTGATTTCTACATTTTTTAAAAATGTGTCAATTACTGTTTGGTAATTAGAGATGACAGAACATGTACTTTTCTCTGTATAAGAAATACTAATAAAATATTTGTTACAAAAATAAGAAGAACCGCATGCGTCTTTTTTATCCTTTTAATTATGTAAATAAATAATTAAAAAAAACCCTGTGTGCGGTCCCCACCAATTTTGATACCCAGCCAAGATAAGATGTTTATTAACTCTTTAGGTGCTTCACAGAAACTAAAGCTATGTGAAAGGAAAAAAAAATGAACATTTTACTTTTACCTCACAAAAATGTTGTTTAGCTCCAAATTTTGCATTTTCATAAGAGTAACATGAGAAAATGGATTTACAATTTGTTGTGCAATTCTTCCTGAGTTTGTTGATATCCCATATCTGGTGGAAAACTACTGTTTGGGCACACAGCAGGGCTTGGCAGTGAAGAAGCACCATTTGACTTTTAGAATGCAAAATTGGCTAGAATAGATAGTGGATGCCATATTGCATTTGCAGAGCCCTCAATTTGCCTAAACTTTGAAAACATTCCACAAGTGACCCCCCACTTTGAGCACTTTGAACCAATAAGTGCTTCACAGAATTTTATAACTTTGAGCCATGAAAATGGAAAAATACATTTTCCCATTAAAATTTTGCTTTAGCTCCACATTTTGCATTTTAACAAGGGCAACAGGAGAAAATGAACCAAACAATGTGTTGTGCAATTTCTCCTGAGTATACTGATATCTCATCTGTAATGTAAAACTACTGTTTGTGCTCACGGATGGGCTTGGAAAGAAATAAGCGCCTTTTGACTTTTTGGAGTGCAAAAGTGTCTGGAACTGGCAGCCGACGATATGTTGTATTTTCAGAGTCCCGACTCCCTGATATACCTAAACAATGAAAACACCCCACAAATTAACCAATTTTGGAAACTACACCCCTTGAGAAATTTATCTAGAGGTGTGGTGAGCATTTTGAACCCTCTGGTGCTTCACAGAACTTTAAAACATTGGACCATTTTTCCCCAAAAATATTTTTAGCCCTATAATTTTTATTTTAGAAGAGTAACAAGAGAAAATAGACCAAAACATTTGTTGTGCAATTTCTCCTAAATACAGGGATGCCCCACATGTGGCCAGGAACCCTTGTTTGGGCACACAACAGTGTTTGGAATGGAAGCAGCGCAATTTGATTTTTGGAGTGCAAAATTGTCTGGAATAGATTGTGCACGCCAGATTGCATTTGCAGAGCCGCCGAGGATCTAAAACAGCAGAAACCCCCCAAAGTGACACAATTTTGGAAACTATTATTCTGAAGGCGCACATTTTTAATTTTCACAAGGGTAACAGGAGGAAAGTAACCACAAAATTTGTTATGCAATTTCTTCCTGAGTATGGCAATACCTCATCTGAAGTTGGAAACTACTTTTCAGGCACCGTGCAAAGCTCAGTAGGGAAGCAGTGCCATATCAAAGTACAGATTTGGCTTAAATGTTTTGCGGGTGCCATGTCATATTGGCAAAGGCCCTGAAATGCCAGAAAAATTTGGAATGAACCCAGAACTTTACAGTTTGAGTTCGCTCATCACTAGTCCTAATATAGTGCTAGTTTTCCATGATATAATATTTGTTATGCTCTAAGGTCTCACATGACCTGAATATTGAACCCAAACGTGACCATTTAACTCTTTTCCAACAATGTAATTTTCAGGGGGGGTTTTTTGCTTTATTTTTTTATCCCCTTCTTCAAATGTCCATAATTTGTTTTACTTTTTCATCAATATAACCAGGTTTGATTTTTGTGGCTTGAATTTTAATTTTGAATGACACCATTCTTTTATTATTCAATGTAATGGAAAAATGAAAAAAAAAATCCACTTGTGTAAAAAAAAGTAATTCTGCATTTTTTTTTTTGGGGGGGGGTTTGTTTTTCTGATGTTCGTTGTACTGTAAAATTACTGAATAACATAGTTTTACAAGTCAGTATAATTACAGCAATGCCAAACCTGTATATAGAGTTTTAATTTTATTTGTGAAACAAAAATATATGTTGTTTGTGTCGCTATTTTCTAAGACATTTTAACGTTTTCAGTTTTATATGGATAGCGCTGTGTAAGGGTCAATTTTTGTGTAGAGAACTGATGATTTTATTAATACTATTTTTCGGTAGTTGTGTTGAGTGCTTCTTATTGCAGTTTTTGGTGTAATTGTTGTGACTAAAAATCTGCAATTCTGGTGTTTTTTTTTCTCTTTATGACGTTTACAAAGTTGGGTTAATAAATTTTATATTAATCAGATGTTTGCAGATGCAGCTATACTGCCTATGTTTTTTTTTATTTCTTTACTGCTTTATTTTTAACTAGCTGTAGTACCTGGGCGTTGCCCGGGATAGTAACTGTCTCTCTATCTCTCTCCCAGTCTCTGTCTGTGTATCGCAGTCTGTCTGTCTCTTTCCTTGTCTGTCTGTGTCTATGTCTCTGTCTGACTATTTCTATCTCTGTCTGTATTTGTATCAGTCTATCGGTCTCCATCTCTGTGTCTGTCTGTCTCTATCTCTGTGACAGTCTCTGTGTGTTTCTGTCTGTCTCTTTCCCCTTCTGTCTCTTTTCCGTCTGTCTTGATCTGTCTCTTTCCAGGTCTGTCTCTTTCCCAGTCTGTCTCTTTCTCGGTCTGTCTCTTTCCCAGTCTGTCTCTTTCCCGGTCTGTCTCTTTGCCCGGCTAACTCTTTCCAGGACTGTCTCTTTTCAGGGCTGTGTCTTTCCCTGTCTATCTCTTTCCCTGTCTGTCTCTTTTCCCGTCTGTCTCTTTCCCGGCTGTCTCTTTCCCCGGCTGTCTCTTTCCCCGGCTGTCTCTTTCCCCGGCTGTCTCTTTCCAGGGCTGTCTCTTTGCCCAAATGACTCTTTCTCGGACTGTCTCTTTTCAGGGCTGTCTCTTACCCCATCTGTCTCTTTCCAGGTCTGTCTTTTTGACCGTCGGTCTCTTTCCCCGTCTGTCTCTTTCCCCGTCTGTCTCTTTCCCCATCTGTCTCTTTCCCCGGCTGTCTCTTTCCCCGGCTGTCTCTTTCCAGGGCTGTTGCTTTCCAGGGCTGTCTCTTTGCCCGAATGACTCTTTCTAGGACTGTCTCTTTCCCCGTCTGTTTCTTTCCCCGTCTGTCTCTTTCCCCGTCTGTCTCTTTCCCCATCTGTCTCTTTCCCTGTCTGTCTCTTTCCCTGTCTGTCTCTTTCCCCATCTGTCTCTTTCCCCGGCTGTCTCTTTCCCCGGCTGTCTCTTTCCCCGGCTGTCTCTTTCCAGGGCTGTCTCTTTCCAGGGCTGTCTCTTTGCCCGAATTACTCTTTCTAGGACTGTCTCTTTTCAGGGCTGTCTCTTTCCAGGTCTGTGTCTTTGCCCGTCTGTCTCTTTGCCCGTCTGTCTCTTTGCCCGTCTTTCTTTTTTTGTCTCTCTATCCATCTCTCCACCAACATCATATAACCTCATGCATAAGCTTCAACTAACAGTTTATTTTGTTCCTATGGCAACCACTGACAGTTGCTATTAATAACCTATAGCTCCCACCTCCATTCAGTTTAATGGCGGCAGGATTTTAGAGACTAACTGTAAAGCACGGGGTTACATTTTTCTGTCAAAACATAGTCTACGACGCTCCCTGGGTCACATGAGGCATCTGTGCAAAATTTCGTGATTGTAAATGCGACGGTGCGGATTCCTTTAGCGGACATACACTCATATACATACACACACACACACACACACACACACACATACACTCAGCTTTATATATTAGATGGGAGCAAAGAAGGGATTAATAATTCTTTATATATACAGTCATGGTCGCAAGTGTTAGCACCCTTGAAATTGTTACAGAAAATTAATTATTTCTCCCAGAAAATTATTGCAATTACACTTTTTTTATATTTTCATTTTATAAGACTCACTGGATTATAAGACACCCCCCCAAATTTTAAAGACGAAAATAGGAAATAATTTTTAATGTTAAAATTAGGGTTCGTCTTATAATCCTCGTGTGTCTTACATTAGTACACCAGGTGTAGCGGTGATGGTGGAGCGGCTCAGGAGGCAGGGTCGACAATGCTGCGGGCTTGGAGGAGTTGGTGTCGCAGCTCAGGAGTGTCAGTAGATGGATGCTTGGTGATACTGTGGTCTTGTGGGGTGTCGCGGCGGTGGGTGCTATTGGTCTACTGGCAGGCTACGGGCTCCATTGACTCACCGGCAGTTGACGCAATGGACTTCAAGAAAATGCCTGCACAGGCGGCGTGTGCACAGGTTTGTCTCTGCGGCCATTTTCTTGAACTCCATCATGTCAACCACCGGCAATTCAAAGCAGCCCGCAGGTAGATCAATGGTGCCCGTCGCCACAACACCCCACAAGCCTGCAGTATCTCCAACCCTCCGCTGACCTTCCTGAGCTGCTCTACTGCATTAACACCCCCCTTCTCCGAGCCCTCAATATCATTGACCTTGCACCACTAGCACCGCTCCAGATTACAAGACGCACCCCCATTTTACCCCCAGTTTTGGAGGAAAAAAGTGCATCTTATAATCCAAAAAATACGGTACATGATTATTTCCTCTGTGTGTATTGGAACAACATAAAAAAAACTGAGGAAAAAAGGCAAATTGGACATACGTTTACACAATACTCCACATATGGACAAAATCACTTCCTGTTGATTGCTTGTTTGGTCCAAAGGCAGGAAGACAGAAGGCGCAGGACTCTCATGAGGTCATGACCACAGACACCGCTAGAAGTACGGGAGGTGAGTATATGCTTTATTATTTTACCTGGGGGAAATGTGGAATCAGTAGGGTTGTCCTAGTAATGGAGAAACCCTTTAAAGATGATCATCAGATAAAGTAGTTCCTCCTTACTATTTGAATTATAAGGTGTCAATAAGAAAAAGTTAGTATTTTTGATAATATTGGAATACCTATTCTGTGGTAACATTTTTCAGGGCTGTTTGCTCAATAGTTCTATATTGAAGTGTGCAAATATAACCACAATTAAAGCACAGTACATGGTCTCGGGAATGAAAACTGACAGTTAATCACACTTCTACTATTAGAAAAGATGAACAAAAATTGGTTGTCATAGCAGAAGACAAAGATGAAAGATGAGCATATGTGAGAGCAGAAATGCACATTGTATGGCCAAGTAATGTAAGGAATGTATGTAGAAGACAGTGTGATAGGCAATTTTGTTAGTGTAAAATGTAAGCTTTTTCACCATAGTTCCTCTTAATGTTCATTATTATTAAATGTTATTTCAATTTCCTTTCATTTTTATGGTCTTGTCTCACAATTGTTCAATTTATTCTATAAGAACAGTCTGCAGAATTTTTTTTAGTCTTACTATCAAAAGTCATAATAGAAGTCAATGATATCATGTGCAGTCCATATACTTGCAATATGTGTATTATTTTAGGGGCTTTACACATACAGAGTGAAGCATTCAGATGCTTCTCAATTTTTCAGTATTTGCATAAAATATTTTTAAAGGTCATTTTTTGCTCAAGGTTTTTATTTTCATAAAAATGCTCATGAAGTTTTATCTTAAAATGAAAATTATAATATTTTTGTATCCATTTTAAAAAAAATAGTTTCCAAGGATTAAGGCGGGCTTTGCACACTACGACATCGCAGGTGCGATGTCGGTGGGGTCAAATTGAAAGTGACGCACATCCGGCATCGCATGCGACATCGTAGTGTGTAAAGCCTAGATGATACGATTAACGAGCGCAAAATCGACGTAATCGTATCATCGGTGCAGCGTCGGCGTAATCCATAATTATGCTGATGCGACGGTCCGATGTTGTTCCTCGCTCCTGCGGCAGCACACATCGCTGTGTGTGAAGTCGCAGGAGCGAGGAACATCTCCTACCGGCGTCACTGCGGCTTCCGTAGGATATGTGGAAGGAAGGAGGTGGGCGGGATGTTTACATCCCGCTCATCTCCGCCCCTCCGCTCCGATTGGCCGCCTGCCGTGTGACGTCGCTATGACGCCGCATGACCCGCCCCCTTAGGAAGGAGGCGGGTCGCCGGCCAGAGCGACGGTCGCAGGGCAGGTGAGTGCATGTGAAGCTGGCGTAGCGATAATTTTCGCAACGCCAGCTATCCCAAGATATCATACCTGTGACGGGGGCGGGGACTATCGCGTGCGACATCGCAGCATCGGCTTGCGATGTCGCAACGTGCAAAGCCGCCCTTAAGAAGCCAATTATAGATTTACTCAAGTTTGACAATCATCTGTAGATTTTTCCATAGCAGACTTTTGTCTTGCATCCATGATGATAAACAAATGACGTGTCCATATTTTTGAGGCTGGAATATTATATCTCATAATATACTACTCTAAATTTCAATTGTAACATCAAGAAGAAATAGTCATTATGGAAATCACTGGATAGACTGCAGAGGTGTAGCTAAAGGCCGTTTTACGGTACCGATATCGCTAGCATGCGTTCCCGCCCCCATCAGTTGTGCGACACGGGCAAATCGCTGCTCGTGTCACACAACATCACCCAGACCTGTCACACATACTTACCTGCCTAGCGACGTCACTGTGTCTGGCGAACCGCCTCCTTTCTAAGGGGGCGGATCGTTCAGCATCACAGCGACGTCACAGCAGCATCACTGAACCGCCGCCCAATAGAAGCGGAGGGGCGGAGATGAGCGGGACGTAACATCCCGCCCACCTCCTTCCTTCCGCATTGTGGCCGGGAGGCAGGTAAGGAGAGCTTTCTCGTTCCTGCGGTGTCACACGGAGCGATGTGTGCTGCCGCAGGAACGAGGAACAACTTCGTTACTGCTGCAGTAACGATATTTGAGAATGGACCACCATGTCACCGATGAGCGATTTTGCACGTTTTTGCGACGATGCAAAATCGCTCATAGGTGTCACACGCAACGGCATCGCTAATGCGGCCGGATGTGCGTCACAAATTCTGTGACCCCCAACGACTTTGCATTAGCGATGTCGTAGCGTGTAAAGCCCACTTAAGAGTTAATGGGGTGAAACATCTGTGTGGGCCCCTAAAACTACAGGGTGCAGCCAAATCATATGTATAGGAGAACCTTAGCAAGTGACTAGACTGTTACTGATAATCACTATACGTAGGTTAACACCGATATCACTGGCATACAGTGACCGTATAATAGTAGTGGCTTACAGCTGACGTTCTTTCAGGTGACATCGTCCACTTTTCCCATATTTTCCATTTGGACCAGACCAACATGACAACTTCTTCCAGCCATGACTCGTCTGCAGAGATTACAATAAAGATACATTTGACGTTTCACATTTCCAGCACTGTCCGCATCTATTCTCAATCTACAAAAACTCTTCATCTTAATGATGCCCCTAATACTGAATCGGCTGCAGCCATATGTGTCCCTATTACGGAGCTTCTAAGTACCCCACATACTGTCCACCACTATGCCTCTTACAAAGTGAAATGCCTCGATTGTGCCTTTTAAATTATAAAATTGGCTCATTAATAAATATGTTAAAGCCCTGTCCAAATGCCCTAGAAAACAATGCCCACAATTTGCCCCCTAGAAAGTAATCATGCCCCAAGTGTGCTCATTTTACAATCACAATACACTGAGTGCCCCTATAAGAATATTGCTTTTTATGTGCCCACTTAACCTCTTAACGACCATTGGTGTTTATATACATCTTTGGCCATGTCTATCCCTTTAATTCGGGCTAGCATGGCAAGGCCGCATTATTCCCTGCACAAGTCTGCTGATCTGATCAGCAAACATGTGCAGCTAACTACAATATGCAGCATGTGCAGCTATCTCTAATCCACCTGCGCCTGTTAACACCTTAGATCGCACTGTCAAACTCTGACAGCGCAATCAAACATTCTCTGGCAGGGATCACGTTGCTCCCCACAGTCATCGGTGGCCCCATGATGCGATCACAAGGCGCCAATGGGTTGACATGACAGCATGGCATCAGATTATGGCTCCCGTAGTTGTCATGACTAACTTCCTGTGAATTCTGGCAGAGGGCTGGCATTCACAGGACATCAGGATTTTTGCTTATCGGGGTGGTACTAAAGCATCACTGTGATCAGCAGAAGTGATCGAACAATGCAGGCATAAAGTGCCCTAAGGGATTGAGTAATAGCAATAAAAAATGTAAAAAAATGATTTTTTAAGAAATAGGAAAAAAACCCCTAAAAGCTCAAATCAGACCCCTTTTGCTCCATTGAGAAGAAACTATAAAAAATAAACATATTTGGTATTGACATGTTCAGAAATGCCAGCTCTATCAATAAATAAAGTCAATTAATCAGGGTGTCTGATAGACGCCTCTCCATTACTAACCTTTGGAATTGATCCCAGCTGATAATTCACAGCGGACATCAACCCTAAAAGTTTTACCATGGCTGCCACTGCACCAGGGAAATCGGGAAGAGCCAGCAAGGCACCAAAATTGGCACATCTAATGGATACTTCAATTCAGGGGTAGGTACAGGCTGGTATTTTTAGGCTGGGAAGGCCATAACATCAGCCCACAACTGTCTGCTTTACCTTTGCTAGTTATCAAAATTAATTACCCATGCCATTTTTTAATACTATTTATTTTATTAGGTTAAACAAGGCTAAAGGATTCTTTAGCACTAGAGATGAGTGGTTCTGTCGAGGTTCGGTTCACCAGCAGCAAAAAAGACTGGCTCTGCAGGCTCGAGCTTGACCCAAACCCGAGATAAAGTCACTGATTGGCAGTTTGAGTCTCCGCCCACATAAAGCCAGCGATAAGCAGATCACTTCCAGAGGAGGGTGGACGTGCTTTTTCAAACTTTTTTTTTTTCGTTGCACACAAGTGATCACGCTGTTGTTACCCCCAGTGAGCACCGTTCAAACACTGCGCGCAGTTCGCACAGGGCTGAGCACCAAGCGTACCTGAGCACAGCTTTGCTTGCGTGAATTTTGTTTACATGTGAAGCATCCGAACACTAAACCGGAAGCTTGAGTTTTAAATTTGGTGTTCTGTTCGAAAACCGAACCTCAGGTTTCCTCAGCTCTAGACAGCACCACATGAAAGCCACTAAAGAATATTTTTAGCCTTGTTTAACATAATTAAATAAATAATTTTAAAAAAGGACATGGTTTTCCACCTATTTTTGTTAACCAGCCAACGTAAAGCAGACATCTGTTGACTATTATCATGCTGGGTAGGTCCATGGTTATTTGGCCCTTTCCAGTCTAATAATACCAGCCCGCAGCTTCCCCAGAATTGGCACATCTCATTTGATGTGCTTCATCTCAGCCCTTCCCTATTGCCTTGGTGCGGTGGCAATTGGGGTAATAGTACTTGTGGCTGATATCAGCTGTGTAGTGACAGCTAGCATCAAATCCTGCTTTTAGTAATGGAGAGGTGTCTATCAGACACCACCATTACTGACCAAATAAGTATAATAACAAGAAAACACACACAAAAATATTTTATTTTAAAAAAACACTCACTCGACTCTTGCCCTGGTTCACCATTAGAAAAAAAGCCATGAAAATCCAAAGTAGTACACCAAATCTGACATAGTCCACAAAAAGGAACCTGAGAGATATTGTCACGCTCATCGCTGGGGATGAGGCGATGAGTGGGGAATAGCGCATTTAAAGGGTGAGGTGGACCACAGGGGGATCCCGGACCACCCAAGCATGGGAAGGCCGGTATCCAGGGACTGTGGCAGCTGAGACGGGGCTAGGTGACAGCAGGACAGGGGACAGGCTAAGGTCAGGCAGGACTGGCACAGAACACAGTACAGTTCAGGAATTGGTCAGGATCAGGCTGGTCCCAGGACACTGGAACGGACTAGGAACTCAGGCATGATGGATCAGGGATTTAGGCTGGTCCCAGGACACAGGAACACATGCAGGGCAGATCAGGGATACTGGTGGGTCCCAGCCCTAGAAACAAACAGGAAAACACGACAGACACTGGAACAGGAAAAAAGACACTGGACGTCATCAAGCAAGGCTCCAGACATTGGGCAGAGGTCATCATACTCCTGATATCGGGCAAGGCTCCACGCATCAGGCAGAGGTTGTCAGGCACTGGAGTTTAGTCAAAGCTCCACACATCTGCAGATGTCATCAGACACAGGACATTGGTTCATGGCTCCAGGCATTGGGCAGAGGTCGTCAGACACCATACATCGGGCATGGCTCCAGGCATCGGGCAGAGGTCATCATACACTGGACATCGGGAAATGGCAACAATATCCTAGCTGGGTAGGGGGGGAGGAGAATGCAGGGACATTGTGATGTGGCCACTGAATCACAGTAATGCCAGTAGGTGCTAAGATGCACTGGGGCATCAGCATAAGTATGGAACCAAAACGCCAACGTTACGCACATAAAAAGAGAGAAGTAAAGAAATAAAAACAAGAGATTGTCCGTCAATCACTAATTTATTTTAAGAAAATCACCACAGCTCTGCTGTAGTCAATGGCATTCTTACAATGTCCCCCAATGCTATAATACAACTTATGGAGTCTCATCATGAGAACAACGCTTCATAGGTCACTCCCGGTCAGTCTGCGCTTTGCACACCTATGAAATGATGTTCTCAGAACGAAGCTCCATAGGTTGTATTACAGAATCGGTGTTGTTGGAGAACGCCATGGACTACATCAGAGCTGTGAGGATTTTTGTTAATCCCTTAACGACCGTGGGCAGTAATATTACTTCCATGCGGTCATAGTGTTAATCCCAACCTGCTGCTGCAGGCTCCAGGCGAGGATCCACGCATATGTCAGCTGATTTGTACAGCTGACATGTGTGCCTTGCAGGTACGAGTGGAATTGCTATCCACCCATACCTGTTAACCCCTTAAAAGCACCATTTTAGAAGTTTACTCACTGTCCGATACCGGACGTCACTTAACGTGATCACGTGGATCTGGTGGTTGTCATGGTAACACAGGGTTATGTGATGACTCCTATAGCTCACATGACTAAAGTCCTGTAAGAAGCAGCCAAGTACTGTAGCTTACAAGAGATGAGCATTTCTCCCGATGTGAGCGGTGCTGCTCTGATCGGGAGAAATGAATGAGCGACCAGACAGCTGATCCTAATAGTCCCCTAGGGGTACTAGTAAAACAAATAAAAAAAGTTTAAAAAAAGAGTTTTGAAAAATTAAAAAAAACCTAAAAGTTCAAATCACCCCCCATTCACCTTATTGAAAATTAAAGGGTTAAAAAAATAAACAGACATTTGGTATCGCCGCTTTCAGAAATGCCCAATCTATCAAAATATAAAATCAATTAATCTGATCGGTAAACAGCATAGTGGCAAAAAAATTGTAAACGCCAAAATTATGTTTTTTTGGTCACCGTAGATTTTGCGCTAAATGCAATAACAGGCAATCAAAACGTAGCATCGGCACAAAAATCTTACCATTAAAAATGTCAGCCTGAGACGCAAAAAATAAGCTGTCAATGAGCCATAGATCCCGAAAAATGAGAACACTACGGGTCGTGGAAATGGCGCAAAATGTACGCCATTGTTTGGACAAACGTCTTATTTTTTTAACCTCTTAGATAAAAGTAAACCTATGCATGTTTGGTGTCTACGAAGTCACACCGCCCTGAGGCATCACACCAACACATCAGTTTTACCATATAGTGAATACAGTGTATAAAATATATCAAAAACCATAGAGCAATTGCACTTTTTTTGCAATTTTTTCCAGATTTGAATTTTGTTTGCTATTTTCCAGTACACTATATGGTAAAGCCCATAGTTTCATTTAAAAGTACAGCTCGTTCTGAAAAAAATGAGCCCTCAGATGACCATATTGACTGAAAACTAAAAAAAATACGGCTCTCGAAAGAAGGAAAGAGAAATAAAAACGGAAAGAGCAAAATCGGCCGGTCGTGAAGGGGTTAAATAAGAAATTAGTGACCATTTTCATGGCTGTTGTTTTTTTCTAATAAATTAGTGAACAAGGGCAAGAGTTTTTAGAGTTTTTTTAAATAAAATATTTTTGACTGTATTTTTTTGCTCTTTGTACTTACTGGGTTAGTAATGGGAGTGTCTGATAGACGCTTCTCCATTACTAACCCTTGGGCTTGATGCCAGCTAACATTTCATCGCTGACATGAAGCCCCCAACATATTACCCTGATTGCCACCGCACCAGTACAATCGGGAAGAGATGGGAACAGGCTCATCTAATGTGTTGCGCCAATTCTAGGGCGGCTGCGGGCTGATAATTTGATGCTGGGAATGATCCAATAACTATGTAACTTCCTAGCCTGATAAAATCAGACTTCAGCTGTCTGCTTTATTATGGCTGGGTAGTAAAAATAGGGGGGGCCCAATGCCGTTTTTTTTAAATATTTATTATGTTAAGCAAGGTTAACAACACCCTTTAGTGCCACATGAAAGACACTAAAGGGTGCAAGTGTACAAACCCTGTTCTAATCTAAGCTCTCCTTCCTAGATCTACTCTCCATAAACTACTTCCAGAGGACAGTGTGCCAAGCATCTCGATGACGCGATGTGGCCACTGAATCACAGTAATACCAGTAGCCAACATGGCAATGGCATTACTGTGTATGACCGGTAATTGCCATGGCATTGTAATAATACTGTGGAACAAAGAAGCGCAATAGGGTCTTACCCGATAGAAAAATGAATAGACAGAATTAGGGTGCACTCACCTATTTAGGTTGTGACAGTCACAACCACTTTAAACACGTGCAGTGATGGTAACCTCCGCAGCCCCGAAGTGTAAGACGTAAAATTCAATAGGAAATCGGGTATGTGCCGCGCTATCACCACGAAATCCGATATTAATATAATTCCTTTATTGTTTATACAGGTCGACGCGTTACAGAGACATCTGTCTCCTTCATCAGGACATCAAAGGAACAGTATGTCTCTGTAGCTGATGACATACTGTTCCTTTGAGGTCCTGATGAAGGAGACGGATGTCTCTGAAACACGTCGACCTGTACAAACAGTAAAGGAATTATATTAATATTGGATTCAATGGTAATAGCACGGCACATACCCAATTTCTTCTCCTATTAAATTCATTGCCATGGCCTTGGCTTTGAAACAGACACAAAACTTGTGGGACAGGTACTTGAGCATGGCGCTCGAGCACCCACTATACTAGATCGAGTATCGAGCAGTGGTGAGCATGCTCGGATAATCACTATTTACCTATTGAACAGCAGAGGGTGAGGTTTACACATTTGGCTAACTAGTATTAATCTATATATCGGCTAATATTACATTTTCTACACAGAAGATTTGCTAACGCATATGTGCCACCCCTGCAGCAGTCGGACTGCTCAGATCCAGGGGTTTTGGTGTGGGTCAAGGGTTCCTGGACCCGGGGCTCAGCGGTCACTCGAATAAAACGGGGGAAATATTTAAGGGACAGTTCGTGACGCCACCCATGGTGTGTGGTAAGGGAGTATCGCTGCCGATGGGAGTACCCGGGGCTGATGGAGCGGGGAAGCCAGATGGTGATCCCTCCATGGGTAGGGAAAGCCCCGGGGCTCCAGAGGGAGGTGGAACGGTATGGTGGAGGTAATTTGGGCAGCTCAGGGCCCTGGGAAGCAAGTGTACTCACTCAGGCGGTGCAGTTGTTAGTGCGGCCAATAAGCAGACTCTGACACAGAAGTAAACCAAGTCTCTGGGTGCTGCTGCCACCCTAGGGAGCCCGTCCGGGTGTCCGTTACCGCTAGTATTGCTTAGTGATCCAGAGCCTGCCTCCATGCACAATTGTGTAGATGTTCCTGAGTGTCCCTTCGGCCTGAAGATTTCAGGGTCCAGCTCCCTATATTGAAATAGTGGAGCTGTGCTCTCGATGGCTGACACTTGGGATTTCAGTGAGCTGCATAAGCTGGAAGGCCCTATGTGTTGATGCCTTCAATCTCTGAGCTCTTGGGGAAAGTTCATAAAGAGACTTTCCTCCACAGGTGAATTATCAGGTTGCGTAAAGCTACTCACCAATCTAGGGTCCTGTACCCCGCCGTGCTCGGTACCGGTCTGGTTACTGGACTTTCTGGTGCTGACCATTCTGCAAAACGAAGTCAGTACACCCTTTTTTCAATACTCTGCGACTGGGTCTCCAACTCCTCTGGTCCCAGACCACCGTCTGCGACCCAACCAAGGTCACACAGGGAGCTACAACTCCCTCAGCTCCTCACTCTCTGAGGGCTACTACTGAATTCCAGGGAGCTGCTACTCCCAGTTCCTCACTGTTTGGCAGCTACTGCTGAACTCCTCTATCCCTACCACCAGTCTGCCTGACCCCTAGGTGGGTGGCCCTTTTCCAGCTAGACCACCCACTAGTGTGCCTGACAGGGTGTGGTGTGTGGTGTAGTTAGGATTTGAGTGCTGATGGAAGCAATACCAGTGTGTAGGAACCCAGAACCATGGAGGGTGAGTTCTGCACTAAGAGAAAGGAAAGTGCAGTTCCCTGTGACAACCTGATAGAGTCAGGGGCGTCACACATATACAGTGTGTACCTTTTTCTTTTCAATGATTAATTTCGACAGATAAAATAAACTGTTCAAAAATTAATATGGTACAACAGCTTGTAGTTTTAAGATTATCTCTCAAAGCGTAAAAAAAAGACCTAGTAAAGGTCAGAAATCCCACTCTGTATCATGTAAACCACCGATATTATATAACCATGGAAACAATGAAAGAATAAAATACTATTTAAAAATAGTACCGCTCAAACAAGTTTTAATTGTCAGACACATATAAACTACTCATTAGTGAGATAATTGTTACTTTTTATTATAATTAAAGAATAAATATTTCCAATTAATTCCTGAGCAAATCCATTTGCTTTGGTAATTGTCTTTACAATCTCCTGGCTTACTTTATTACAGGTAAAGTTGTCATCTCCAGGTTGTGTCTTATCTTCACAGCTCCGTCACGTCTATATAATAATGTCCACTTACACATCATTATGATCAGCAGTCGTCAGTTTTAGGGTGTTTTGTTTTAATAAAATTGAGGAAATTAGATACAAACGGAGGCCAAATGCCAATGTTTTCCTGCTTTGTATGAGCAGCACAGACCATTATACGACCCCTGCAGAACTCTATAGCGTCTCACTATATACCTAGCCCATCAATTCATACGAATGCATGTAGATATTTTTTATATTTTTTTTCCCTCATTCACATAGAATCTGACAAAAATATGTTACGATTCACCAAATGTTGTAAAATGTAGATATTTAACTCTAGAAGCTTTCTAGGGAGAATTTCTCCAACATATGGCACAACACAATGCACATATGGCGCCACGGTTTAGAGCTGCAGGGACTGTTAGTGCCTTTGTAAAGCTCAGTGCACATCTCTACCATGTGCAGAAAGGCCTATGGGGTCTAATGAGGAGACCTGTGGGCTGTGAATACCATGGGTCATACTGGTGCACTGAAAAGAGGGAGAACACAGTTATAAAATGCAAATCACCAATATAAGGATATGCTGAATTAAAGGGGTATTCCCATCTCGAAGATCCTATTCCAAATAATAATAATATTAGCACATACTTCCAATTAGAAATGTAGTATAGTTCTTCTGATCAGTGGCGTAACTAGAGTTTGATGGGCCCCGGTGCAAAGTTTGGACCTGGGCCTCCACTCCACGTACAGAAAAACTTGAGGTACGGGACAATGACACTGATACTCGGGATACGGGATAATGATGCTGACACTAGGCTCTTACCCTCAGCACCCAGATTTCCCATGATCTGAAATCCCTCTATCAGCACACAGCTTTCCTATGTTCTGATATCCATCTTGTCCTCGGCACCCAGCTTTCCCATATCAGAGCATGGGAAAGCTGGGTGCTGAGAGATGTATAGCAGAGCATGGGAAAGCTGGGTGCTGAGGGAAAGATGTATAGCAGAGAATGGGAAAGCTGGGTGCTGAGGGAAAGATGTATAGCAGAGCATGGGAAAGCTGGGTGCTGAGGGAAAGATGTATAGCAGACCATGGGAAAGCTGGGTGCTGAGAGAAAGATGTATAGCAGAGTATGGGGAAGCTGGGTGCTGAGCGAAAGATGTATAGCAGAGCATGGGGAAGCTGGGTGCTGAGGGAAAGATGTATAGCAGAGCATGGGAAAGCTGGGTGCTGAGGGAAAGAGTCCTTTTCCCTCAGCAAAAAACGTTCCCATCCCATGCTTGTATCTTTGTTCCCCTTGTATATAGTTCTCCAAATACTATAATGGCCCCCACATAGCCTTCCATATTGCATAAGGGTCCCACATAACCCTTCATATATAAGAATGCAGCTCCATAGTCCTCCATGTATTACAATGCATTTCCCATAGTTATCCATGTATTATAATTCACCCCATAGTCCTCCATCTATTATAATTCACCCCATAGTCCTTCATGTACAAAGTAGCCCTCATAGCCCTCCAATTATTCTAATGAATTTCCTATAGTTCTCCATGTATCATAATTCACCCCATAGTACTCCATATATTATAATGCACCCCATAGTCCATGTATAAGGTAGCCTCCATAGTCCTCCATATATTATAATGTAACCCCCATAGTCCTATATGCATTATAATGCAGCCCCATAAAACCTTCATATTGTATTATGCAGCCCCATACTCCTCCATGTATAATGCACCCATATAGCCCATGTATAAGGTGTCCGTCATGTTGTATAATGCATCCCCATAGACCTCCATGTATAATGCAGGCAGCCCCCATGCTCCATGTATAATGCAGGCAGCCCCCCATGCTCCATGTATAATGCAGTCCCCCATGTTCCATGTATAATGCAGCCAGCCCCACATGCTCCATGTATAATGTAGCCCTCCATGTTCCATGTATAATGCAGCCACCCCATGCTCCATGTATAATGCAGCCCCCTCATACTCCATATATAATGCAGCCCCCCATGCTCCATGTATAATGCAGCCCCACATACTCCATGTATAATGCAGCCCCCCATGCTCCATGTATAATGCAGCCCCCCATACTCCATGTATAATGCAGCCCCCAATGCTCCATGTGAAATGCAGCCCTCCCACTCCCTGGCCTCTGGCCTCCGGCTTCTGGCCACCATGTAGGCACTGATTTAAAAAAAAACAAGAAACAAGTTCTTACCTCTCTCCCCGTTCCCCCGCTGCTCCATTCTCACTGCTCTCTTCTTCCACCGCTGCTCCGGTTGACGTCCTGCGCTCTGTGCTCTCACCACAGCAGTCGCAAAGGAGTGACGTCACCGTGCAGGCACAGGGGGAGAATGATGAAGCGTGGAGCTGCACAGGCCACTCCAAACTTCATTGTTGCTGTGCACGATGATGTGGGAGGAGGGCCTGGTCATATGGCCCGGCAGTGGGTCATATAGCGGCTGCGTGGTCTGCACCAGAACAGAGCAGCTCCTCTCTCATAAAGGAGCTGCCTGCTGATCTGCAGAGCGGGCCTCTAAGCTGCCGGGCCCATCGCAGTCGTGACCTCTGCAACCGCGGTAGTTACGCCCCTGCTTCTGATTCACTATGTCACTTACCTCATGTGCAGGGCATTGCAGGACCTTAGGTATCCATGGTTAAAAGGGTGGTTTGCCCCTTTTCATTACTGACCACATCGATATTATGTTGAGAAACAAGGCTTCTCTCAAATACCTTGTGTTGCTAATAGTGCCTGTGAGCAGCGCTATTTTGGACCACTCACCCCCTTCGCGTGAACCCCAGGCTCCCAACTGAGGCGGGATGCAGTCTTCCTGAGTCACTGGGCTGTGGACGGCGTTTCCCCGCTTGTCACAGCCCAGTGTCGTTTACTGCTTGTGGCGCTCTGCAGCAAAGGAGTGAGCAGGGAGGTGCTGGGCTGTGACGCTGGGCTGGGATGAGCAGTGAAACTCCATCCACATCTCAGTCACCCAGGAAGACTGCAGCCCGCCTCAGTTGACGTGACATCACCGAACTGCAGAGGTCACGGAGCCTGGAGGTCACACAAAGGGGGTGAGCGGAGCACAATAGCGCCACTCTCAGGCACTATTGGCAACACAAGGTATTTGAGAGAAACTTTGTTTCTCCACATACTGTAATATTGATGTAGCCAGTAATGAAAACGGGTAAACCACCCTTTAACTGTGACTATATGTGTGATTGTAACCATGGATACCTAAGGTCCTGCAACGCCCTGAACATGAGGTTAATGGAGATATTTGCTGCTATTATTATTATTATTATTATTATTATAGCTACCACATATTGGGAAAGGATCTTGGAGATGGGAATACTCCTTTAACTCTATTGTTTGCATTATCAATAGGTAAAATGGCACCTTCCTGTCCTTCCAGTACCAGGTGGCACATAAAGGCCCCGTTACACGCTACGATATATGGGGCGATATGTCGTCGGGGTCACGGATTCCATGACGCACATCCAGCATCGTTTGACATATCGCAGCGTGTGACAGCTACAAGAGTCTGTTAACGAGCAAAAATACTCACCTTATCGTTGCTCGTTGACACGTCACTCATTTTCAAAATATCAGTCACATTCCTGGATGCAGGTTGTTCGTCGTTCCCGGGGTAGCACACATTGCTCCGTGTGACACCCCGGGAACGATGAACACAGCTTACCTGCGTCCCGCCGGCTATGTGGAAGGAAGGAGGTGGGCGGGATTTTATGTCCCGCTCATCTCCGCCCCTCCGCTTCTATTGGCCGGCGGCTGTGTGACGTCGCTGTGACGCTGAATGTCCCTCCTCCTTCAGGAAGAGGATGTTCGCCGCCCACAGCGAGGTCGTATGGGAGGTAAGTACGTGTGACAGGGGTGACCGACTTTGTGCGACACGGGCAACGTGATGCTCAAACGATGGGGACAGGTGCGATCGCACGATAAATTGACACGTGTAACGGGGCCTTAATGTCACGTAAAATGAGAGTGGAAGCAAGTAAAAAGGCAGGGGGCATTAAAGGGTCATATTGGCTACCATTTGTGCATTGCACTGTAGCTGGATATCAGGGGATCTGTCACCAGGTTTTTTTTCTACCTCATCAAGAAGTAGGAAAGGAGACCCTGATTCTAGCCAATAGCAGCAGTTGTGATAAAATCACTTTTTTATCAGCAGGAAGTAATCAATAGAATACCAAGTAAAGCTGTTGTCAAGTAGTCCACCATAATCATGAGATATGTATAAACTTGTGTCCACCAATGAATGCCAGCTTTCTGCCTATGCACAGTGTACACTGAATGCTGCCAGTAGGTGATGTAGGTGGATTATTCAGAACTCAATATTCAGAGAACTGGGAGATTTACTGCAGATAAAACAGTGATTTTATCAAAACTGCAGCAAGCAGAATAAATATGTTTTGGAATCAGGGTCTCTTCCCCTACATCATGCTGCTCTCAGATGGTATAGAAAATCTTGGTGACAGATTCCCTTTAAAGGGGGACTTTGCAAGATATGAACATAGGGAGACAGTGGCTCACACTACTCTGATGATCTATGTATGTCAG